>NW_027183126.1:22500-70396 GCF_041146395.1 Eulemur rufifrons | reverse complement strand
GGGTTAGGGTCAGGGTTAAATGTTTGGGTGCGGGTAATGGTTAGGGTCAGGGTTAAGGTTCACGGATAGGTTTAGTGTTAAGGGTTACGGGTAGGTTTAGGGTTCAGGGTTAGAGTTAGCATTAGGGCTTAAGGTTAGGATTAGGTGGTAGGTTAGATTTAGGGTTAGATCTAGGCGTTCGGGTAAGGGCTATCGTTAGGGTTAAGAGATAGGGTTAGGTTTAATGCTTAGGATTAGGGTTAGGGTTTGGGGTTAAAGTAAGTGTTAGGGGTTAGGTTTCAGGATCAAAGGTTAGGGTTATTTTTAGCTGTAGTGTTAGGGTTAGGGATAAGGGATCCCATTAGCATTAAGGGTCTTCCTTACTGTAGGATTAAGGGTTAGGCTTAGAGTTAAAGTTTAAGGTTAGGGTCAGTGTTGAGATTTAGAGTGAGGGTTAACAGTTAGGGTAAAGGTTAAGCGTTAGGGTTAGGGATTAGTGATTAGGCTTTTTGGTTAGTGTTAGGGTTAGCGGGTAGGAGTTAGTGTTTTATGAAGGGGTATGGTTAGAATTAGGATTGGGGTTAGATTTAGTGTGAGGTTTAGGTGTTAGGTTTAGGGGTTAGTTTTAGGGTAAAAGGATAGGATTAGGGTTACGGGTTGGGCTTAGGTTTAGGGTTAAAGTTTACTGCTAGGGTTAGGGATAGGGTTCAGGGTTAGCTTTAGGGGTTCTGGTTAGGGTTAGGTGTTAGGTTAGTGTCAGGGTTAGGTCTAGTCGTGAGGGTAAGGTTTAGGGTCAGCTTTAAGAGCTAGGGTTAGGTTTAATGGTTAGGATTAGGATTAGGGTTAAGGGTTAGGGTAAGGCTTAGGGGTTAGGGTGAAGGGTTAGGGTCAAGGGTTAGGGTTTTTGTTAGGCATAGCGTTGGGGTTAGAAGTAAGGGTTACTGTCAGTGTTAGGGTTGTAGATAGGGTTACGGTTAGGGTTAGCAGTTTAGAATTAGGGTTAGGGATTAGGTGTCACAGTGATGACTTGGAGATAGGGTTAGAATTATGGGATAGGGGTTGTTCTCAGGAAATGGGTTATGCATTAACGTTAGGATAAGAGGTTAAAGTTAGGCGCACGGGGAGGTTTACGTGTTAAGGGGAGAAATAGGAACAGGGTTGGGTGTTATGTTCAGGGTTAGGGTTATCTGTTAAAGGTATTGTTTATGCTTAGTGCACGGGCCCTGTCGGCATTATGCGGGCGGGGGGAGTTTAGGGGGCTGGGATTGTACCAGGGAACCCACTCTGTCATACTCTGGGTATGGGCCCGTGGGTTTCATGCAGGACACAGTGGTAGAGCCTCCTTTCACGCATGGCATGGGAGGATTGCAGGCTTTCTAAACTCTAAGAAAGCAAGAAGTCTGAGAATGAGATTTAGGGTTGGATTATGGTTAGGGTTAAGGATGAAGTTTAGTGTTAGGGTGAGGGCTTAGGGTTAGGGATTAGGGTTAGGGTTAAAGGTTACTCTTAGGTTTAACGGTTACACTTTGGTTTATGGTTGAGGTTTACGGTTAGGGTTAAGATGAGGGGTTAAGGTTTGGTACAGGGTTAGGGTTAAGTGTTAGGTTTAGGGTTGAAGATTAGGATTAGGGTTAGGATTAAAGGTTAGCGTGAGAGTTAACGCTTAGTGTTAAGGTTAAGAGTTAGGATTTAGGGTTAGGGTTAGGGTTAGGGTTAGTTTTAGGGTTAGAGTTATGTGCTATGGTTTGTGTTAGAGGTTAGGGTTAGGTTTACTGGTCATGGTGAGGGTTACGTTTAGGGGTTGGCATTAGGGTTAGGGTTAAGGGATAGGATTAGGTTTAAGTGTTGGCCTTAGTGTTAGGGTTTAGTGTTAGGGTTATCATTAAGGATTAGGGTTAGGGTCAGGTTTAAATGCTTGGGTGCGGGTAATGGTTAGGGTCAGGGTTAAGGTTCACGGATAGGGTTAGTGTTAAGGGTTACGGGTAGGTTTAGGGTTCAGGGTTAGAGTTAGCATTAGGGCTTAAGTTTAGGATTAGGCGGTAGGTTAGATTTAGGGTTAGATCTAGGCGTTAGGGTAAGGGCTAGGGTTAGGGTTAAGAGATAGGGTTAGGTTTAATGCTTAGGATTAGGGTTAGGGTTTGGGGTTAAAGTAAGTGTTAGGGGTTAGGTTTAAGGATCCAAGGTTAGGGATATTTTTAGCTGTAGTGTTAGGGTTAGGGATAAGGGATCCCATTAGCATTAAGGGTCTTCCTTACTGTAGGGTTAAGGGTTAGGCTTAGAGTTAAAGGTTAAGGTTAGGGTCAGTGTTAAGATTTAGGGTGAGGGTTAACGGTTAGGGTAAAGGTTAAGCGTTAGGGTTAGGGATTAGTGATTAGGGTTTTTGGTTAGTGTTAGGGTTAGCGGTTAGGAGTTAGTGTTTTATGAAGGGGTAAGCTTAGAATTAGGATTGGGGTTAGAGTTAGGGTGTGGTTTAGGTGTTAGGTTTAGGGGTTAGTTTTAGGGTAAAAGGATAGGATTAGGGTTACGGGTTGGGCTTAGGTTTAGGGTTAAAGCTTACTGCTGGGGTTAGGAATAGGATTCAGGGTTAGCTTTAGGGGTTCTGGTTAGGGTTAGGTGTTAGGTTAGTGTCAGGGTTAGGTCTAGTCGTGAGGGTAAGGTTTAGGGTTAGCTTTAAGAGCTAGGGTTAGGTTTAATGGTTAGGATTAGGATTACGGTTAAAGGTTAGGGTAATGCTCAGGGGTTAGGGTGAAGGGTGAAGGGTTAGGGCTTTTGTTAGGCATAGCGTTGGGGTTAGAACTAAGGGTTCCTGTCAGTGTTAGGGTTGTAGGCAGCGTTACGGTTAGGCTTAGCGGTGGAGAATTAGGGTTAGGGATTAGGTGTTACAGTTATGACTAGGAGATAGGGTTAGAATTATGGGATAGGGGATGTTCTCAGGGAATGGGTTATGCATTAATGTTACGTTAAGAGGTTAAAGTTAGGCTCACGGTGACGTTTACGTGTTAAGAGGAGAAATAGGAACAGGGTTAGGTGCCATGTTCAGGGTTAGGGTTATCTGTTAAAGGTATCATTTATGCTTAGCGCACGGGCCCTGTCGGCATTAGGCTGGGGGGAGGTTAGGGGGCTGGGATTGTCACCGGGAACCCACTGTATCGGACTCTGGGTATGGGCCCGTGGATTTCATGCAGGACACAGTGGTAGAGCCTCCTTTCACACATGGCACGGGAGGATTGCAGGCTTTCTAAACTCTAAGAAAGCAAGAAGTCTGAGAATTAGATTTAGGGTTAGGATTATGGTTAGGGTTCAGGATGAAGTGTAGTGTTATGGTGAGGGGATAGGGTTACAGATTAGGGTTACAGTTTAAGGTTACTGTTAGGTTTAACGGTTACAGTTCGTTTTGGGGTTGAGGTTTGCGGATAGGGTTAAGATGAGGGGTCAGGGTTTGGTACAGGGTTAGGGTTGTGTTCGGTTTAGGGTTGAAGATTAGGATTAGGTTTAGGATTAAAGGTTAGCATGAGAGTTAACGGTTAAGATTAAGGTTAACGGTTAGGGTTAGGGTTTAGGTTTAGGGTTAAGGGTTAGGGTTAGTTTTAGGGTTAGAGTTATGTGTTAGGTTTTGTGTTAGAGGTTAGGGTTAGGTTTACTGTTCGTGGTTAGAGTTACGTTTAGGGGTTAGCATTAGGGTTAGGGATTAGGTTTAGGGTAAGTGTTTAGAGTTAGTGTTGGGCTTTAGGCTCGGGGCTTAGGTTCAGGGTCAGAGGTTAGGATTGGTGGTAGGGCTTAGATTTAGCGGTCAGTTTAAGGGCACAGGACCTGGTTAATCTACGGTGAGAGGGGTGTGGTCGGAGTCACCACAAAAGCACAACATCATTCCCTGGGCCTTGGGACAAAACCTACATGCAGGACTCAGGCAGAGCCTCATCTCACACATGGCATGGCTGTATTGTAGGCTTGCTTCACTCTGGGAATGGAAGTAGTGTGAGAATTAGGGTTAGGGGTTTCGAGTTAGGGGTTAGGTTTCGAGTCAGGGTCAGGTGCTAGGGATTAGTGGTTAGGTTTAGAGTTAGTGTTAGGGGTTAGGTGTTAAGTCTGGGTTGGGGGCCAGGGTTAGGTTTAGGGTTGGGGTTAGCGTTAGGGTTAGGGGTTAGGGTTAAGGGATAGGGTTAGGGTTAAGGGTTAGGCTTAGGGTTAGGGTTCAGGGTTAGGGTTAAGGTTTAGGGTTAGAGTCAGGGTTAAGTGTTAGGGTGAGGCTTAACAGTTAGGGATAGGGTTAGGGGGTTAGGAATAGGGTTAGGGTTAAGGGTTAGGTTTATGGTTCAGGTTTAAGGTTAGGATTAGGGGTTAGGGTTAGTGTTAACTGTAGGTCAGTGTTGGGGTTAGATCTCTAGGCATTAGCGTATAGGTTAGGGTTAGGGTTAAGTAGGGTTATGTTTAATGGTTAGGATTGGGATTAGCGTTAAGGGTTAGGGTTAAGCTTTAGGGGTTATGACTAAGGATCAATGGTTAGGGTTATTTTTAGGCGTAGGGTTAGGGTAAGGGTTTTAGGGTTAGTGTTAGTGTTGTTGGTAGGGTTAAGGTTAGGGTTGGCGTTTCAGAATTAGGGATTAGGTGTTATGGTTATGGCTAGGAGTTAGGGTTAGAATTACGGTATAGGGCTTGTTCTCAGGGTGTCATGCATTATCGTTAAGATAAGGGGTTAAGTTAGGGTTAGGGTGAGGTTTACGTGTTAAGGTGAGCAGTAGGATCAGGGTTAGGTGTTATGTTCTGGGTTAGGGTTATGGGTGTGGGGTAGGGTTTATGCTTAGGGCACGGGCCCTGTATGCACTAGGAGGCGAAGTTAGGGGTCTGTGATGGTCGCTGGGAGCCCACTCTATCGTATGCAGTGTATGGGCCTCTGGGTTTCATGCAGGACACTGTGGCAGAGCGGGCTTTCATGCATGGCTTAATAGGATTGTAGGCTTTCAAAACTCTGAGAAAGCAAGTCTGAGAATTAGATTTAGGGTTAGGATTACGGTACGGTTTAGGGATGAAGATTAGCGATAGGGTGAGGGCTTAGGGTTAGGGGTTAGGGTTAGGGTTAGGGTTGTTGGTAGGGTGAAGGTTAGGGTTGGCATTTTAGAATTAGGGATGAGGTGTTACGGTTATGGCTAGGGGTTAGGATTAGAATTATGGGATAGGGCTTCTTCTCAGGGTGTTATGCATTAAGGTTAAGATAAGGGGATAAGTTAGGGTTACGGGGAGGTTTATGTTTTAAGGTGAGCAATAGGATCAGGGTCAGGTGCTATGTTCAGGGTGAGGGTTATCTATTAGGGGTAGTGTTTATACTTAGCGTACAGGCCCTGTCTGCACTGGGCGGGGGGCTGGGTTTAGGGGGATGGGATTGTCCCCGGGAACCCACTCTATCATACGCTAGGTATGGGCTCCTGGTTTCATACAAGAGAGAGCTGCAGAGCCCCCTTTCACTCATGGCATGGGAGGATTTTAGGCTTTCTTAACTCTAAGAAAGCAAGAAGTCCGAGAATTAGATTTGGGGTAGGATTATGATAATGTTTAGGGTTAGGGTTAGTGTTAAGGTGGGGTCTTAGGGTTAGGGGTTAGGGTTAGAGGTTAGTGTTAGGTGTAACAGTTACAGTTAGGTTTATGGTTAAGTTTCAGGGTTAGGGTTAAGGTTTGGGTTTAGCGTTTGGCACAGGGTTAGGCTTCAGTGTTAGCTTTATGATTAAAGATTAGGATTAGGGTTAGTGTGAGGGTTAATGGTAAGGGTCAAGATTAAGGTTTAGGGTTGGGGTTAGGGTTAGGTTTAGGGTTAGGGCTTAGGGTTAGGGATAGGATTAGGGTTAAGTGTTGGGCTTATGGTTACGGTTAAAGTTTAGTGTTAGGGTTAATGTTTAGTGTTATGGTCCAGTTTAAGTGTTAGGGTGAGGATTAACAGTTAGGATTAGGCTTAGGGGTTAGGGATATAGTGAAGGTTCAGTGTTAGGGTTAGGTTTAGGGTTCAGGGTTAGGGTTAGCTTTAGGGGTTATGGTTAGGGTTAGGTGTTAGGTTAGTGTCAGGGTTAGGTCTAGTCGTGAGGGTAAGGTTTAGGGTTAGCTTTAAGAGCTAGGGTTAGGTTTAATGGTTAGGATTAGGATTACGGTTAAAGGTTAGGGTAATGCTTAGGGGTTAGGGTGAAGGGTGAAGGGTTAGGGCTTTTGTTAGGCATAGCGTTGGGGTTAGAACTAAGGGTTCCTGTCAGTGTTAGGGTTGTAGGCAGCGTTACGGTTAGGCTTAGCGGTGGAGAATTAGGGTTAGGGATTAGGTGTTACAGTTATGACTAGGAGATAGGGTTAGAATTATGGGATAGGGGATGTTCTCAGGGAATGGGTTATGCATTAACGTTACGTTAAGAGGTTAAAGTTAGGCTCACGGTGAGGTTTACGTGTTAAGGGGAGAAATAGGAACAGGGTTAGGTGCCATGTTCAGGGTTAGGGTTATCTGTTAAAGGTATCATTTATGCTTAGCGCATGGGCCCTGTCGGCATTAAGCTGGGGGGAGGTTAGGGCGCTGGGATTGTCACCGGGAACCCACTGTATCGGACTCTGGGTATGGGCCCGTGGGTTTCATGCAGGACACAGTGGTAGAGCCTCCTTTCACACATGGCACGGGAGGATTGCAGGCTTTCTAAACTCTAAGAAAGCAAGAAGTCTGAGAATTAGATTTAGGGTTAGGATTATGGTTAGGGTTCAGGATGAAGTGTAGTGTTATGGTGAGGGGATAGGGTTACAGATTAGGGTTACGGTTTAAGGTTACTGTTAGGTTTAACGGTTACAGTTCGTTTTGGGGTTGAGGTTTGCGGATAGGGTTAAGATGAGGGGTTAGGTTTTGGTACAGGGTTAGGGTTGTGTTAGGTTTAGGTTTGAAGATTAGGATTAGAGTTAGGATTAAAGGTTAGCATGAGAGTTAACGGTTAAGATTAAGGTTAAGGGTTAGGGTTAGGGTTTAGGTTTAGGGTTAAGGGTTAGGGTTAGTTTTAGGGTTAGAGTTATGTGTTAGGGTTTGTGTTAGAGGTTAGGGTTAGGTTTACTGTTCACGGTTAGGGTTACGTTTAGGGGTTAGCATTAGGGTTAGGGATTAGGTTTAGGGTAAGTGTTTAGAGTTAGTGTTGGGCTTTAGGCTCGGGGCTTAGGTTCAGGGTCAGAGGTTAGGGTTGGTGGTAGGGCTTAGATTTAGCGGTCAGTTTAAGGGCACAGGACCTGGTTAATCTACGGTGAGAGGGGTGTGGTCGGAGTCACCACAAAAGCACAACATCATTCCCTGGGCCTTGGGACAAAACCTACATGCAGGACACTGTGGCAGAGCCGGCTTTCATGCATGGCTTAGTAGGATTGTAGGCTTTCAAAACTCTGAGAAAGCAAGAAGTCTGAGAATTAGATTTCGGGTTAGGATTACGGTACAATTTAGGGATGAAGATTAGTGATAGGGTGAGGGCTTAGGGTTAGAGGTTAGGGTTAGGGTTAGGGTTGTTTTTAGGGTGAAGTTTAGGGTTGGCATTTTAGAATTAGGGATGAGGTCTTATGGTTTTGGCTGGGGATTAGGATTAGAATTATGGGATGGGGCTTCTTTTCAGGGTGTTATGCATTAAGGTTAAGATAAGGGGATAAGTTAGGGTTACGGGGAGGTTTATGTTTTAAGGTGAGCAATAGGATCAGGGTCAGGTGTTATATTCAGGGTGAGGGTTATCTGTTAGGGGTAGTGTTTATACTTAGCGTACAGGCCCTGTCTGCACTTGGCGGGGGGCTGGGGTTAGGGGGATGGGATTGTCCCCGGGAACCCACTCTATCGTACGCTGGATATGGGCTCCTGGGTTTCATGCAGGACACAGTGGTAGAGCCCCCTTTTACTCATGGCATGGGAGGATTTTAGGCTTTCTAAACTCTGAGAAAGCAAGAAGTCTGACAATTAGATTTAGGGGTAGGATTATGGTAATGTTTAGCGAGGAAGATTAGTGTTAGGGTGGGCTCTTAGGGTTAGGGGTTAGGGTTTAAGGTTTGTGTTATTTTTAACAGTTACAGTTACGTTTATGGTTAAGTTTCAGGGTTAGGGTTAAGGTTTGGTTTTATCGTTTGGCACAGGGTTAGGCTTCAGTGTTAGCTTTATGGTTAAAGATTAGGATTAGGGTTAGGGTTAAGGGTTAGTGTGAGGGTTAATGGTAAGTTTCAAGATTAAGGGTTAGGGTTGGGCTTAGGGTTAGGAATAAGGCTTCGTGTAACATTTAGGTTTAGAGTTAAGTGTTATGGTTATGGCTAGAGGTTAGGGTTAGGTTTAGGGTTCATGGTTAGGGTTACATTTAGGGGTTCGGGTTACGGGTTAAGTTTAGGGCGAGTGTTTAGTGTTATTGTTGGGCGTTAGGATAAGGGCCGAGGTTTAGGGTTAGGATTTAGGTTTAGTGTTAGGGCTTAGATTTAGTGGTTAGTTTAAGGGCACATGCTCTGTTTAATCTATGGTGGGAAGGGTGCAGACTGGGTCGCCTCAACACCACACCATCGTACTTGGGCCTTGGGCCCAGACCTACATGCAGGACTCAGGCAGAGCCTCTTCTCACTCGTGGCATGGCTCTATTGTAGGCTTGGTCAACTCTGAGAACGAAGGAAGTGTGAGAATTAGGGTTATGGTTAGGGTTATGTGTTTGGGGTTAGAGGTTTGGGTTTGAGTGAAGTTTAGTGGTTAGGAATTAGAAGTTAGGATTAGTGTGTCAGGGGTTAGGTGTTAGGTTTTTGTAAGGGGCTAGCGTTAGATTTAGGTTTAGGGTTAATGTTCAGGTGGGTTAGGGGTCAGCGTTAGGGTTAGGCTTACAAGATAGGATTAAGGTAAAGGGTGAAGGCTTAAGATTAGCAGTAAGGGTTAAGGTTAGGGTTAAGGGTTAGGGTTTCGGTCCAAGTTAAGGGTGAGAGTGAGGGTTAACAGTTGCGATTAGGGTAATGGTTTAGGGATAGTAATAGGTTTAAGGGATAGGGTTAGGGTTAGGTTTAGGGTTCGGGGTTAGGGTTAGCATTAGCGGTTAGGGTTAGGGTTAGGGGTTAGGGTTACAGTTAGGGTTAGGTCTAGGCATTATGGTAATGGTTCGTGTTAGGGTTAAGAATTAGGGTTAGGTTTAATTGTTAGGATTATGATCAGGGTAATGGTTAGGGTTAGGGTTAGCGGTTAGAGTTAGGGTTAGTGTTAGGGTTGTTTGTAGGGTGAAGGTAATGTTTAGCAGTTTAGAATTAAGGTTAGGGATTAAGTGTTACGGTTATGCTAGAGTTAGGCTTAGAATTAAGGGATAGGGTTTGTTCTTAGGGTAAGTGTTATGCAATAACATTAGGATAGGGGTTAAAGTTAGGGTTACAGTGAGGTTTACGTGTTAAGGTGAACAATAACATCAGGGTTAGGTGTTATGTTCAGGGTTAGGGTTATGGGTGAGGTGCAGGGTTTTTGCTTAGGGCATGGGCCCTGTCAGCACTAGCAGGGGGAGTTAGGGGGCTGTGATTGTCCCCGGGAACCCACTCTATTGTGCACAGAGTATGGGCTCCTGGGTTTCATGCAGGACACTGTGGCAGAGCCAGCTTTCACGCATGGCTTTGGAGAATTGTAGGCTTTTAAAACTCTGAGATAGCAAGAAGTCTGAGAATTAGATTTAGGGTTAGGATTATGGTTAGGGTTAGGGATGAAGATTAGTCAGGGAGAGGGCTTAGGGTTAGGGCTTAAGCTTCGAGTGAGGATTAGGGGTTAGGGAGTAGGTGTTGGGTTTAGTGATAGGGTTAGGGCTTAGGGGTTAGGGTTGGGTTAGGGGCTAGGGTTAGATTTAGAGTGGGGTTAGGGTTAGCGTTATGGGTTAGAGTTAGGGTTAAGGGATAGGATAAGGGTTAAGCGTTAAGGCTTAGGGTTAGTGTTAAGTGTTAGGTTTAGTTTTAAGGGTTAGGGTTACAGTTCGAGTTAAGGGTTAGTGTGGGGTTAACGGTTAGGGCTAGGGTTATGGGTTAAGGATAGAGTTAGGTTTAAGGCTTAGGATTAGGGTTCAGTGTTAGGGTTAGCATTAGGGATTAGGGTTAGGGTTAGGGGTTACGTTTACTCTTAGGGTTAGGTCTAGGCATTAGGGTATGTGTTAGTGTTAGGCTTAAGAGTTAGGGTTAGGTTTAATTGTTAGGATTAGGATCAGGGTTAAGGGTTAGGGTTAAGTGTCAAGTGTTACGGTTATTTTTAGGTGTACGGTTAGGGTTAGCGGTTAGGGTTAGGGTTAGTTTGTAGGGATAAGGTAATGTTTAGCAGTTTTGAATTAGCCTTAGGGATTAGGTGTTACAATTGTGGCTAGGAGTTAGGGTTAGAATTAAGGGATAGGGGTTGTTCTTAGGGTAAGTCTTATGCATTAACGTTAGGATAACAGGTTCAAGTTAGAATTATGGTGAGGTTGATGTGTTAAGGTGAGCAATAGTATCAGGGTGAGCTGTGATGTTCAGGGTTAGGGTTATGGGTGAGGGGTAGTGTTTATGCTTATATCACGAGCCCTCTCTGCTCTAGGAGGGGGCTTAGAGGGCTGGGATAGATGCTGGAAGCCACTCTATCATACACTGGGTATGGGCCCCTTGGTTTCATGCCGGACACAGTGGCCAAGCCTCCTTCTACACATGGCATGGGAGGATTGTAGGCTTTGTAAACTCTGAGAAAGCAAGAAGTCTGAGAATTAAATTTAGGGCTAGGATTAGGGTTAGGGTTAGCAATATAGGTTACTGTTATGGTGAGGGCTTAGGGTTAGGGGTTTCAGTTAGGGTCAGGGTTAAAGGTTAGTGTTAGGTTTAACAGTTACAGTTAGGTTTAGGGTTAAGCTTTAAGGTTTAAGCTTAGGGTTAAGATTAGGGGTTAGGTTTTGGTACAGGGTAAGGGTTAAGTGCTAGGTTTAGGCTCAAAGATTAGGATTAGGGTTAGGGTTAAGGTTTAGTGTGAGGGTTAACGGTTAGGGTTAAGGTTAAGTGTTAGGTTTATGGGTTAGGGTTAGGGTTAAGTGTTCATGTTAGGTTTAGGGTTAGAGTTAAGTGTTATGGTTAGGGTTAGGGGTTTGGGTTAGGTTTAGGGTTCATGGTTAAGGTTACATTTAGGGGTTAGGTTTAGGGTAAGCGTTTAGTGTTAGTGTTGGGCATTAGGGTCAGGGCTTAGGTAGGGTTAGGGGTTAGGGTCAGTGTTTGGGCTTTGATTTGGCGGTTAGTTTAAGGGTACAGGACCTGTGTAATCTATGGTGAGAAGGGTGCAGAATGTTTCCATGCGACACTACACCATCGGATCCTGGGCCTTTGGCCCAGACCTACTTGCAGGACTCATGCGGAAACTCTACTCACGCATTGCATGGTTGTATTTTAGGCTTGGTTAACTCTGAGAATGGAAGTAGTGTGAGAAATAGGGTTATGGTTAGGGTTAAGGGTTTGGTGTTAGGGGTTAGGGTTCAAGTGAGGTTTAGTGGTTAGGGACTAGGATTTAGGGTTAGTGTTAGGGTTAGGGGTTAGTTTTGCGTTAGGGGCTAGGGTTAGATTTATGGTTGGGGTTAGTGTTAGGGTTAGGATTAGGCATCAGGGTTAGTGTTAGGGTTAAAGGATAGGATTGGCGTTAAGTGTTTAGGCTTAGGGTTTGTGTTAAGTGTTAGGGTTGGGGTTTAGGCTTAGGGTTACGGTTTGAGTTAAGCTCTAGGGTGAGGGTTAAAGATTAGGCTTAGGATTATTGGTTAGGGATAGAGTTATGTTTAAGGGTTAGGGATAGGGTTAGGTTTAGGGTTCAGTGTTAGGGTTAGCATTAGGGGTTAGGGTTAGGGTTAGGGGTTAGGCGTAGTGATGTATTAAGGGCTATGGTTAGAATTAGGATTGGGGTTAGTGTTAGGTTTAGGGTTAGGGGTTAGGTTTAGGGTTAAGGGATAGGATTATGGTTAAGGGTTGGGCGTAGCTTTAGGGTTAAGATTTAGTGTTAGGGTCCGGTTTAAAGGTTAGGGTGAGGGTTAACGGTTAGGGTTAGGGTTGGGGTTAGGGGTTAGGGATATAGTTAGTATTAAGTGTTAGAGTTAGGTTTAGGGTTCAGGGTTAGGGTTAGCTTTAGGGGTTATGATTAGGGTTAGGTGTTAGTTTAGTGTTAGTGTTAGGTCTAGGCGTCAGGGTAAGGTTTAGGGTTAGGGTTAAGAGCTAAGGTTGGGTTAGGGTTAGGGTTAGGGTTAGGAGTTAGGGTAAAGGGTCAAGGGTTAGCATTATTTTTAGCCATAGCTTTGGCGTTAGGAGTAAGGGTTAGGTTCAGTGTTAGGGTAACAGTAGGTTACCGTAACAGTAACTACGTAGGGTAACAGTTAGTGTTAGTGGTTTAGAATTAGGGTTAGGGATTAGTTGTCACAGTTATGACTAGGAGATAGGGTTAGAATTATGGGATAGGGGTTAATCTCAGGGTAAGTGTTATGCATTAACGTTAGGATAAGAGGTTAAAGTTCAGGTTACAGTGAGGTTTACATTCTAAGGTGAGCAATAGAATCAGGGTTAAATGTTATTTTCAGGGTTAGAGTTTTGGGTGAGGTGTAGAGTTTATGCTTAGGGCACGGGCCTTGTCTGCATTAGGCGGGGGAGGGGGGGTTAGGGGGCTGGGATTGTCACCAGGAACCCACTCTATCGTACTCTGGTTATGGGCCCCAGCGGTTCATTCAGGACACAGTGGAAGAGCCTCCTTTCACGCATGGCATGGGAGGATTGTAGGCTTTCTAAACTCTAAGAAAGCAAGAAGACTGAGAATTAGATTTAGGGTTAGGGTTAGGGTTCGGGTTAAGGATCAAGGTTAGTATTAGGGTGAAGGCTTAGAGTTAGGGGTTACGGGTAGCGTTACAGGTTACTCTTAGTTTTAACCGTTACAGTTAGGTTCAGGGTTAAGGTTTATGGTTAGGTTTAAGGTTAGGGTTTAGGGTTTGGTACAGGATTAGGGTTAAATATTAGGTTTAGGGTTAAAGATTACGATTAAGGTTAGGTTTAAAGGTTAGTGTCAGGGTTAACAGTCAAGGTTAAAGTTAAGAGTTAGGGTTAGGGTTAGTGTTAGGATTAAGGGTTCATGTTAGGTTTAGGGTTAGAGTTAAGTGCTATGGTTAGCGCTCGAGGTTAGGGTTAGGTTTAGGGTTCACAGTTAGGGTTACGTTTAGAGGTTAGCATTAGGGTTAGGGATTAGCTTTAGGGTAAGAGTTTAGAGTTAGTGTTGGGCTTTAGGCTCAGGGCTTAGGTTTAGGGTCAGAGGTTAAGGTTGATGTTAGGGCTTAGATTTAGTGGTTAGTTTAAGGGCACAGGACCTGTTTATTCTACAGTGAGAGGGGTTAGGGTTAGGGTTAGGGTTGTCGTAGGGGTTAAGGTTAGATTTAACCTTGGGGTTAGTGTTAGGGTTAGGATTAGGGGGTTAGTGTTAGGGTTAGGGGTTAAAAACACCTACAGCCAGCCCTAACCCGATTTCTGACACTTCTTCCATTCTCAGAGTTAACCAAGCCTACAATACAGCCATGTCATGCGTGAGAAGAGGCTCCACCTGAGTCCTGTATGTAGGTCTTGGCCCAAGGCCCAGCGTACGGTGGTGTTGTGTCGCAGCGACCCTGTGCACCACTCTCACCATAGATTAAACAGGTCCTGTGCCCTTAAACTAACCGCTAAATCTCAGCCCTAACACTAATCCTAACCCCTAACCCTAAAAGTTATCCTTAACCCTACTGTTAACACTCAAACTAACCCTTAACTCTAACCCTTGTCATGATCTTTAACCCTAACCCTAACACTTAACCCTAACCCTGTACCAAACCATAACCCCTAAGCTTAACCCTAACCCTAAACCTAAACCCTAAGTCTAACTGTAACTGTTAAACCTAACAGTAACTTTTAACCCTAAAACTAACCGTATCCCCTTACCCGAAGCCCTCACCCTAAGATTAAACTTCATCCCTAACCATAACGATAATCCTAACCTTAAATCTAATTCTCAGACTTCTTACTTTCTTAGAGATTTGAAAGCTTACAAACCTCCTTTACCATGCGTGAAATCAGGCTCTGCCAGAGTGTCCTACAAGAAACCCATGGGCCCATACCCTGCATACGATAGAGTGGGTTTCTGGTGACAATCGCATCCCCCTCAATCCCACTCCTAGGGCAGACAGGGCCCATACCCTAAGCAAAACCCTACCCCTCACTCATAATTCTAACCCTGATCCTATTGCTCACCTTAACACATAAACCTCACCGTAAACCTAACTTTAACCACTTATCCTAACATTAATGCATAACACTTATGCTAAGAACAACCCCATCACTTAATTCTAACCCTAACTCCTAGCCATAACAGTAACCCCTAATCCCTAACCCTAATTCTAACCACTAAACATTACCTTAACCCTACAAACAACCCTAATACTAACCCTAACCTTAAACGCTAACCCTAACCTTATCCCTAAACATAACCTTAAAAGTTTACCCTAAACCCTAACCCTATCCCCTAACCCTAAGCCTAACCCTTAATTCTGATCCTAATCCTAACAATTAAACCTAACCCTAACCCTTAACCCTAACACTAACCCTTACCTTAATGCCGAGACCTAATCTTAGCAGTAAAGCTACCTCTAACCCTAACCCTAGACCTTAAACCTAACACTATCCCTAACTTATAACCCTAACCCTAACTGTTAACCCTCACCCTAACCCTTAACTCGGACCATAACCCTAACCCTTAACCCTAACCCTATCCCTTAATGCTAACCCTAAGCCTTAACCCTTAACCCTAATCCTATCCCTTAACCCTAACCCTAACCCCTAACCCTAACCCTAACCCTAACCCCAACCCTAAATCTATCTCTAGTCCCTAACCCAACCCTAACCGTTAACCCCTAATGCTAACATTAACCCTAACCCCTAATCCCTAACACCTAACCCTCACGCGAACACTAACCCCTAACCCCAAACACCTAACCCTAATCATAACCATAATTCTCACACTTCCTCCATTCTCAGAGTTAGCCAAGCCTACAATAAAACCATGCCATGCGTGAGAAGATGCTCTGCCTGAGACCTGCATGTAGGTCTGGGCCCAAGGCCTAGGGTACGATGGTGTGGTGTGGTGATGACCCATTCTGCACACTTCTCACCATAGATTACACAGGTCCTGTGCCCTTAAAATAACCTCTAAATCTAAGCCCTAACGCTAACTCTAACACTAACCCTTAACCCTAAACTTAAGCCCTGACCCTAACGCCCAACACTAACATTAAACCCTTACCCTAATCCTTACCCATAACCCTAATGCCTAAACGTAACCCTAACGATGAACCCTAAACCTAACCCTAACCCCAAACCCTAACCATAACACTTAACTCTAACCCTAAACCTAACACGAACACTTAAACCTAAACTTAACCACTAACCCTAACACTTAACCTTAACCCTAACCGTTAACTCTCACACTAACCCTTAAACCTAACCCTAATCGTAATCTTTAACCCTAAACCTAACAGTTAACCCTTACCCTGTACCAAAACCTAACCCCTAACCTTAACCTTAACCCTAACATTTGACCCTAAAGCTAACTGTAACCATTAAACCTAACACTAACCTTTAACCCTGACCGTAACTCTAACCCCTAACCCTAAGCCCTCACCCTAATGCTAAACTTTATCCTTAACACTAACCATAATCCTATCCCTAAATCTAATTCTCAGACTTCTTGCTTTCTCAGAGTTTAGAAAGCCTACAATCCTCCCATGCCATGCGTGAAAAGAGGCTCTGCCACTGTGTCCTGCATGAAACCCAGGGACCCATACCCAGTGTACGATAGAGAAAGTTCTCGGCCACAATCCTAGACCCCTAATCCTCCCGCCTAGTGCAGACAGGGCCCGTGCCCTAAGCATAAAAAGTACGCCTAACATATAACCCTAACCTTGAACGTAACACCTAACCCTGATCCTACTGCTCACCTTATCATGTAGACCACACTGTAACCCTAACTTTAACCGCATCTCCTAAAGTTAATGCATAACACTTACACTGAGAACAACGCCTATCCCATAATTCTAACCCTAAATCTTAGCCATAACCATAAAACCTAATCCCTAACCCTAATTCTAAACTGCTAACCCTAACCTTAACACTACCAACAACCCTAACACTAACCCTAACCCTCACCCCTAATCCTACCCTATGCCTAAAAGTAACCCTAACTCCTAACCCTTATCCCTAACCAAAAGCCCTGTCCCTAACCATAAGACTTAAGTCTCACCCTTATACCCTAACCCTAATACGAATCCTTAAGCCTAACCCCCAATCCTAACAATTAACCTTAACCCTAACTGTTAACGCTCACCCTAACCCTTAAATCAGACCAAAACCCTAACACTTAACCCTAACCCTAATCCCTAATGCTAACCCTAAGCCTTAACCCTTTACCCTAATCCTATCCCTTAAGCCTAACCCTAACCCTAATTCCTAACCCTAACCATAATCCCTAACCCTAACCCTAACACTAACCCTAACTCTGAATCTAACCCTAGCCCCTAAACCAACACTAACCCCTAACCCCTAACCCTAACACTAACACTAACTCCTAATTTCTAACCCCTGAACCACACTCGAACCCTAACCCCTAACCCCAAACAATTAACCATAACCATAACCCTAATTCTCACACTTCCTCCATTTTCAGAGTTCACCAAGCCTACAATAGAGCCATGCCATGAGTGAGAAGAGGCTCCACCTGAGTCCTGCATGTAGGTCTGGGCCCAAGGCCCAGGTACGATGGTGTGGTGTCAAGGGGACCAATTCTGCACCCTTCTCACCATAGATTAAACAGGTCCTGTGCCCTTAAACTAACCGCTAAATCTAAGCCCTAACACTAAACCTAAACGCTAACCCTAAACCTAAGCCCTTATCCTAATGCCCAACACTAACACCAAACACTCACCCTAAACCTAACCCGTAACCCTAACCCCTAAACGTAACCCTAACCATGCACCCTATATCTAACCCTAACCCCTAACCCTAACCATAACACTTAACTCTAACCCTAAACTAACATAAACCCTTAACACTAAACCTAATCCCTAACACTCATGCTTAACCCTAACCGTTAATCCTCACACTTACCTTTAAACCTAACCCTAATTGTAATCTTTAACTCTAAACTTAACACTTAAACCTTAACCTGTACCAAAACCTATCCCCTAAACTGAACCCTAACACTAAACCTTAACGCTAAACCTAACTGTAACTGTTAAACCTAACACTGACCTTTAACTCTGACCCTAAACCTAACCCCTAACCCTAAGGCATCACCTTAACACTAAACTTCATCCCTAATTCTAACCATAATCCTAACCCTAAATCTAATTCTCAGACTTTTTCTTTCTCAGAGTTTAGAAAGCCTATAATCCTCCCATGCCATGTGTGAAAGGAGGCCCTGCCACTGTGTCCAGGGGCCAATACCCAGCATACGATAGAGTGATTTCCCGGCGAATATGCTAGCCCCCTAACCTCTCCGCCTAGTGCAGACAAGGCACGTGCCCTAAGCATAAACACAACCCCTAACCAATAACCCTAACCATAACTGTTAACTCTCACCCTAACATTTAACCCTGACACTAACCCTAACCCGTAAACCTATCCCTAAACCTTAACCCAAAGCCTAAGCCTTAACTCTAACACTATCATTTAACCCTAGCCCTAACCCCTAAATGTTACACTAACCATGAACCCTAAGCCTAACCGTAACCCCTAACACTAACCATAACACTTAACTGTAACCCTAAACCTAACAAGACCCCTTAACCCTAACACTAACCCCTAACCCTAGCCCTTAAACTTAACCCTAAACTTTTACCCTCACACTAACCTTTAACACTAACCATAATGCTAATCTTTAACCCTAAACCTAACACTTAACTCTTACCCTGTACGAAACCCTAACCCCTGACCTTAACCCTGACAATAAACCTTAACCCTAAACCTAACTTTAACCGTTAAAACTAACACTAACCTTAACCCTAACTCTATCCCTAACCCTTAACCCTAAGCCCTCACCCTAACACTAATCGTCATCCCTAATCCTAACCATAATCCTATCCCTAAATCTTAATCTCAGACGTCTTCCTCTCTCAGAGTTTAAAAAGCCCTCACCCTAAAATTTAACCCTAAACCTAACTGTAACTGTTTAAACTAACACTAATCTTTAACCATAACCCTAACCCTTAACCTGAACCCTAAGCCAAACTCTTAACCCTAATCCTATCCCTTAACCCTAACTCTAATCCCTAACTCGAACGCTAACACTAACCCCAACCCTAAACCTAACCCTAGCCCCTAACCCAACCCTCACCCCAACCCCTAACCCTAACACTAACCCTAACCCCTAATGCCTAACCCCTAACCCTCATTTGAACACTCTCTCCTAAACCCAAATCCCTAACCCTAACCATAACCCTAATTCTCACACTTCTTCCATTCTAAGAGTTAACCAAGCCTACAATACAACCATGCCATGCATGAGAACAGGCTCCCCCTGATTCCTGCATGTACGTCTGAGCCCAAGGCCCAGGGTACAATGCTGTGGTGTCTCAGCGACCGATTCCACACCCTTCTCACCATAGATTAAACAGGTCTTCTGACCTTAAACTAATCGCTAAATCTAAGTCCTAACACTAACCCCTACCCTAAACAGAAACCCTGACCCAAACTCCCTTCACTAACACTATACCCTTACACCAAACCTAACCCCTAAACCTAACCCCTAAACATAACCTTAACCATGAACCCTAAACCTGAACCTAAACCCTAACACTTAAGTGTAACCCTAAACCTAACACGAACCCCTAATCCTAACCCTAAACCCTAACCCTAACCCTTCACCTTAACCCTAACCGTTAACCCTCAGCTAACCCTTAAACCTAACACTAATCCTAATCTTTACCCCTAAGCCAAACACTTAACCCTAACCCTGTACCAAACCCTAATCCCTAACACTAAGCCCTCTCCCTAACACTAAACTTCATCCCTAACCCTAACCGTAATCCTAACCCTAAATCTAATTCTCAGACTTCTTGCTTTCTCAGAGTTTAGAAAGCCTACAATCCTCCCATGCCATGCATGAAAGGAGGCTCTGCCACTGTGCCCTGCATGAAACCCAGAGGCCCATACCCAGCATACGATAGAGTGGGTTCCTGGTGACAATCCCAGCCTCTGAGCCCCCCCACCTAGTGAAGACAGGGCCTGTGCCCTAAGCATAAACACTGCCCCTAACCCATAACCATAACCCTGATCATAACATCTGACCCTGATCCTATTGCTCACCTTAACATGTAAAACTCACCATAACCCTAACCCTAACCCCTTATCCTAACGTTAATGAATAATACTTACCCTGAGGACAACACCTATCCCATAATTCTAACCCTAACTCTTATTCATAACTGTAAAACCTAATACCTAATTGTAAGCTGCTAACCCTAAATTTAACCCTACCAACAGCCCTAACACTAACCCTAACCCTAACCCTAACCCTGAACATAAAACCTAACCCTGATCCTATTGCTCACCTTAACACGTAAAGCTCACCGTAACACTAATTTAACCGCTTACCCTAACTTTAAGCATAAAACTGACCCTGAGACCAACCCCTATGCCATAATTCTAACCCTAACTCCTTACCATAACCATAACACCTAATCCCTAACCCTAATTCTAAACTGCTAAACCTAACCTTAAGCCTACAAAAAACCTTAACGGTAACACTAACCCTAACACCTAATCCTAACCCTGTGCCTGAAAATAAACCTAACCCTTAACCTTTAACCCTAATGCTAACCCATAACCCTAACCATAACACTTTACTCTAACCCTAAATCTAACACGAACGCTTAACACTAGCCCTAAACCCTAAACCTAACCCTTAAACACAAACCTAACCGTTAACACTCACACTAACCGTCAACCCTAATCCGAATTCTAATCTTTAACCCTAAACCTAACACTTAACCCTAACCCTGTACCAAACCCTAACCCCTAACCATAACCCTCACCCTAAAACGTAACCCTAAACCTAACTGTAACCGTTAAACCTAACTCTAACATTTAACCTTTACTCTACCCATAATCCCTAGCCCTAATCCCTCACCCTAGCACTAACCTCATTCCTAACCCTAACTATAATCCTAACCCTAAATCTAATTATCAGACTTCTTGCTTTCTCAGCGTTAGAAAGCCTACAATCCTCCCATGCCATGAATAAAAGGAGGCTCTACCACTGTGTCCTGCCGGAAACCCCAGTGCCCATACTCAGCATACACTAGAGTGGGTTCCCGACGACAATCGCAACCCCAAACCCCTCCCCCCCTGCCTAGTGCAGACAGGGCCCGAGTCGTAAGCATAAACCCTACCCCTCACCCCTAACCATAACCCTGAACATAACACCTGACCCTGATCCCATTGCTCACCTTAAAATGTAAATCTCACCATAACCCTAAATTTAACCCCTTATCATAACGTTAATGCATAACACTTACCCTGAGAACAACTCCTATCTCTGAATTCTAACCCTAACTCCAAGCCATAACCATAACACCTAATCCCTAATGCGAATTCTAAACTGCTAACCCTAACCTTAAACCTACCATCAAACCAAACATTACCCTAGCCCCTAACTTTAAAACTATGCCTAAAAATAACCCTAACACTTCACCCTTAATCCTAACCCCTAACTCTAACCCTAACCCTACCCCTAAGACCCTAACCATAACCCTAACTGTTAACCCTCACCCTAACACGTAACCCTGAACTTAACCCTAAACCTTAACACTAACCCTTAACCCTAACCCTAAGCCAAACCCTTAACCATAATCCTATCCTTTAACCCTAAACGCTAACCCTAATATTAACCCCAACCCTAAACCTAACCCTAGCACCCTAACCCAAACCCAACAACTAACCCCTATCCCTAACACTAACCCTAACTCCTAATCCCTAGGACCTAACCCTGACTCGAACCATAATCCCAAACTCCAAACCCCTAACCCAAACCCTAACCCTGATTCTCACACTACTTCCATTCTCAGAGTGAAGCAAGCCTACAATACAGCTATACTATGCGTGAGATGAGGCTCCACCTGAGTCCTGCATGTAGGTCCTTTCCCAAGGATCAGGGAACGATTTTGTGCTTTCGTGGAGACTCCGACAGCACCCTTCTCACCGTAAATAAAACAGGTCCTGTGCCCTTAAACTAAAAGCTAAATCTCAGCCCTAACACTAACACTAACCCCTAACCGTAAACATAAGCTCCGACCGTAACGCTGAACACGAACTCTAAAACCTTACCCTAAACCTAATCCCTAACCCTAACACTAACCCATAAACATAACACTAACCATGAACCCTAAACCTAACCCTAACCATAACACTTAACGCTAACCCTAAAGCCTACACGAAGACTTATTCCTAACACTAACAAAAACCCTAGCCCTTAGTCTTGATCCTTATCATTAACCCTCACACTAGCCCTTAACCCTAACCCTAATCCTAATCTTTAACCCTAAAGCTAAAACTTAAGCCTAACACTGTACCAAACGCTAAACCTTAACCTTAACCCTAACCCTAAAACATAACCATAAACCTGACTGTAACGGTTAAACCTAACACTAACCTTTAACCCTAACCACTGACCTTCAGAACGCACCCTAACACTAACCTTCATCCCTAAACATTACCATAAACCTACCCCTAAATCTAATTCTCAGACTTCTTGCTTTCTCAGAGTTTAGAAAGCCTACAATTCTCCCATGTCATGAGTAAAAGGAGGCTCTGCCACTGTGTCCTGCAAGAAACCCGGGGGCCCATAACTAGTGCATGATAGAGCGGGTTCCCAGTGGCAATCCTAGTCCCTAACCCCCCCCCCTCCTGGTGAAGACAGGGCCCGTGCGCTAAGCAAAAACACTATCCCTAACAGATAACCCTAACTCCAAACATAAAACCTAACCCTGATCCTGTTGCTCACCTTAAAACATAAACCTAACCATAACACTAATTTATCCCCTTATGTTAACGTTAATGCATAGCACCCAAAGAAGAAGCCCTATCCCATAATTCTAAACCTAATCCCTAGCCATAACCATAACACCTCATCCATATTCTAAAGTGCCAACCCTAAACTTCAACCTACCATCAACCCTAACCCTAACCCTAACCCTTAACCCTAAGCCCTCACCCTAACACTAATCTTCATCCCTAAACCGTGCCGTAATCCTAACCCGAAATCTAATTCTCAGACTTCTTGCTTTCTCAGAGTTTTGAAAGCCTACAATCCTACTAAGCCATGCATGAAAGCCCGCTCTGCGACAGTGTCCTGCAGGAAACCAGAGGCCCATACACTGCATACGATAGAGTAGATTACCAGCGACCATCACAGAACCCTATCTTTGCCTCCTAGTGCATACAGGGCCCGTGCCCAGAGCATAAACCCTACCCCTCACCCATAAGACTAACCCAGAACATAACACCTAACCCTGATCATACTGCTCACCTTAAGAGGTAAAACTCACCATAACCCTAACTTTAACACCTTATCTTAACGTTAATGCATGACACCCTGAGAAAAAGCACTATACTGTAATTCTAACGCTAACTCCTAGCCATAACCATAACACCTGATCCCGAATTCTGAAACGCCAACCCTAACCTTAACCCTACCAACAACACTAACACTAACCCTAACACCTTACCCTAACCCTACGCATAAAAATAACCCTAACCGTTGATCCTTAGTCATAACCCCTAACCTTAACCCTAACACTTAACCCTAATCCCAAGCCTAACCATTAAACATAACCCTAACACTTAACCTTAAACCTAACCTTTACCTTAATGCCTAGAGATCTAACCCTAACACTGACTTACAGTTAACACTAACCCTAACCCCCTAATGTTAACCTTAAACCTGAACCATAAACCTAACCCTTAACCCTAATCCTATCCCTAACCCCCTAACCCTATCCCTAACTGTTAACCCTCACCCTAACCCTTAACCGTGACCCTAACCCTAAACCTGAACCCTTACCCTAAGCCTAACCCTTAACCCTAACCCTATCCCTTAACCCTAACGCCTAACCCTAACGCTAACTCCAAACCTAAACCTTACCCTGGCCCCCTAAACCAGAGTTAACACCTAACCCGTAACACTAACTCTAACCCTAACCACTAATCCCTAGCACCTAACCCTGACTCCAAGCCTAACCCCTAACTCGAAACCCCTAACCCCAACCCTAACCCTAATTCTCACACTACTTCCATTCCCGAGTGAAGCAAGCCTACAATACAGCCATGCCATGTGTGAGATGAGGCTCCGCCTGAGTCCTGCATGTAGATCTTGTCCCAGGGCCCAGGGAATGATGTTGTGCTTTCGTGATGACTCCGACCGCACCCCTCTCACCGTAGATTAACCAGGTCCTGTGCCCTTAAACTGACCGATAAATCTAAGCCCTACCACCAACCCTAACCCCTGACCCTGAACCTAAGCCCCGAGCCTAAAGCCCAACACTAACTCTAAACCCTTACCCTAAACCTAATCCTTAACCCTAATGCTAACCCCTAAACGTAACCCTAACCGTGGACAGTAAACCTAACCCTAACCTCTAACACAAACCCTAACACATAACTCGAACCCTAAAGCTAACCCTAACCCTTAACCCTAAACCTAAACCCTAACCCTAACTCTTAACCTTAACCCTAACCGTTAACTCTCACGCTAACCTTTAATCCTAACCCTAATCCTAATCTTCAACCGTAAACCTAAGACTTAACCCTAACCCTGTACCTAACCCTAACCCTATACCAAACCCTAACCCCTCATCTTAACCCTAACCGTAAACCTCAACCCTAAACCGAACTGTAACTGTTAAACCTAAGAGTAACCTTTAACCCTAACCCTAATCCCTAACCCTAAGCCCTCACCCTAACACTAAACTTCATCCTTAACCCTAACCAGAATCCTAACCCTAAATCTAATTCTCAAACTTCTTGCTTTCTTAGAGTTTAGAAAGCCTGCCATCCTCCCATGCCATGCGTGAAAGGAGGCTCTACCACTGTGTCCTGCATCAAACCCACGGGCCCATACCCAGAGTACGATACAGTGGGATCCTGGTGACAATCCCAGTCCCCTAACCTCCCCCCACCCCCGCCTAAGGCAGACAGGGCCCGTGCGCTAAGCATAAACAATACCTGTAACAGATATCCCTCACCGTGAACATAACACCTAACCCTGTTCCTATTTCTCCCCTTAACACGTAAACCTCACCGTGAGCCTAACTTTAACCTCTTATCCTAACGTTAGTGCATAACCCATTCCCTGAGAACAACCCCTATCCCATAATTCTAACCCTATCTCCTAGTCGTCACTGTAACACCTAATCCCTAACCCTAATTCTAAACCGCTAACTCTAACCGTAACCCTGCCTATAACCCTAACACTGACAGTAACCCTTACTTCTAACCCCAACGCTATGCCTAACAAAAACCCTTAACCCTTCACCCTAACCCCTAAGCCTTACCCTAACCCTTAACCCTAATCCTAATCCTATCCATTCAACCTAACCCTAGCTCTTAAAGCTAACCCTAAACCTTACCCTCACGACTAGACCTAACCCTGACACTAACCTAACACCTAACCCTAACCATAACCCCTACAGCTAACCTTAACCCTGAACCCTAAACCTAACCCTAACACTGAACCCTCACTATATCCCCAACCTCTAAGCCTAATCCTAACCGTTAACCCTCACCCTAACACTTAAACTGGACCATAACACTAAACATTAACCCTAACACTAAACTTTAACCCTAAACCTGAGCCCAACCCTTAACGCTAATCCTATCCTTTTACCCTAAACCTAACTCCTAAACCTAACCCTAACACTAACCCCAATCCTAATTCTAACCATACCCCTTCATAAAACACTAACTCCTAACCCTAACACTTACCAAAAACCCTAATCGCTAATCCCTAACACTAACGCTTAACCTTTACCGTAACCGTTAACCCTCACCCTAACCCTTAACGCTGACCCTAACCTTAACCTTTAATCTAAGCCTGACCCTTAACCCTAACAGTAAGGAAAACCCTCACGCCAACCTTATCCCTTATCCCTAACCCTAACACTACAGCTAAAAATAACCCTAACCTTTGATCCTTAAACCTAACCCCTAACACTTACTTTAACCCCAAACCCTAACCCTAATCCTAAGCATTAAACCTAACCCTATCTCTTAACCCTTACTCTAACGCCTAGATCTAACCCTAAAATCTAACCTACCACCTAATCCTAACCTTAAGCCCTAATGCTAACTCTAACCCTGAACCCTAAACCTACCCGTAAACCCTTAACACTAACCCTATCCATAAACCTTAACCCTGACCCTAACCATTACCCGCACCCAAGCATTTAACCCTGACCCTAACCCTAATCCTTAACGATAAACTTAACACTAAACCCCAACCCTAAGCCCAACACTTAACCCTAAACCTGACCCTTGACCCCTAACCCTAAACCTAAGCCTAACACCAACCTGAACCCTTAATCTTGACCCTTACCCTTAACCCTCACACTAACCCTACTCCTAATCTTTAACCATGAAGCTAACACTGAAGCCTACCCCTGTGCCAAACGCTAAACCCAAACCTTAACCCGAACCCTGAGACTTAACCGTAAACCTAACTGTAACTGTTAAACCTAACACTAACCTTTAACCCCAACCCCTAACCCAAGACCCCACCCTGACACTAATCTTCATCCCTAAACATTACCAGAATCCTACCCCTAAATCTAATTCTCAGAGTTCTTGCTTTCTCAGAGTTTAGAAAGCCTACAACCCTCCCATGCCATGAGTAAAAGGGGGCTCTGCCACTGTGTCCTGCATGAAACCCAGGAGCCCATACCCAGCGTACGATAGAGTGTGTTCCCGGGGACAATCCCATCCCCCTAACCCCAGCCCCCCGCCCAGTGAAGACAGGGCCCGTACGCTAAGTATAAACACTACCCCTAACAGATAACCCTCACCCTGAACATAACACCTAACCCTGATCCTATTGCTCACCTTAAAACATAAACCTCCCCGTAACCCTAACTTAGCCCCTTAACTTAACGTGAATGCATAACACCTTGAGAAGAAGCCCTATCCCGTAATTCTAATCCTAAACCATAGTCATAACCGTAACACCTCATCCCTAATTCTAAAACGTCAAACCTAACCTTCACCCTACCAGCAACCCTAACCCTAACCCTAACCCCTAACCCTAAGCCCTCACCCTAACCACTAATCTTCATCCCTAAACCGTGCCGTAATCCTAACCCGAAATCTAATTCTCAGACTTCTTGCTTTCTCAGAGTTTTGAAAGCCTACAATCCTACTAAGCCATGCATGAAAGCCGGCTCTGCCACAGTGTCCTGCATGAAACCCAGAGGCCCATACACTGCGTGCGATAGAGTGGGTTCCCAGCGACCATCACAGACCCCTAACTTCGCCTCCTAGTGCATACAGGGCCCGTGCCCTAAGGATAAACCCTACCCCTCACCCATAACCCTAACCCAGAACATAACACCTAACCCTGATCCTACTGCTCACCTTAACAGGTAAAGCTCACCGTAACCCTAACTTTAACCCCTTATCTTAACGTTAATGCATGACACCCTGAGAACAAGACCTATACCGTAAATCTAACGCTAACTCCTAGCCATAACCATAACACCTAATCCCTAATTCTGAAACGCCAACCCTAACCTTAACCCTACCAACAACACTAACATTAACCCTAACCCCTTACGCTAACCCTACGCCTAAAAATAACCCTAACCTTTGATCCTGAGTCATTACCCATAATCTTAACCCTAACCCTCAACCCTAATCCCAATCCTTAACCATTAAACTTAACCCTAACTCTTAACCCTAACCCTGACCTTTACCCTAATGCCTAGAGATCTAACCGCAACACTGACCTACAATTACACTAACCCTACCCTCTAACGCTAACCTTAAACCTGAACCATAAACCTAACCCTTAACCCTAACCCTATCCCTAACCCCCTTACCCTAACTCTAACTGTTAACCCTCACCCTAACCCTCAACCTTGACCCTAACCTTAAACCTTAATCCTAACCATGCGTTTCATGAGCCTCTGCCTTTGTCCTGCGTGACAGTTGAAGCCCAACACCAAGGGTAAGATGAAGTGGGGACGCAGCCTTGCTCCACACCCACAGTGCCCCGTACATTAGACGGGGCCCGTGCCCTAACACACACCGTTAAACGTAAGCCCTAACCCTATCACTAAACCAAACCCTTCGTAAGCCCTGAATCTAACTCCTAACAGTAACCCTAATCCCTGACCCTTACTCTTGCCTCTCACCCTAAACCTAAACCCAACCACTAAACATAATCCTAATCTCTAACCCTAACAGTAATCCTAACCCTAATTCTAACCTAAAACCCTAACCCCTAAACCTAATCCTAGTCCCTAACACCTAACCTTACCCTAAACCGAATTCCAATTCTCAGAGTTCTTCAATTCAAAAACTTAAAAAAGCCTACAATCCACCAATGCCGTGTCTGAGATGAGCGTCCGCCCCTATGTCCTGCATGACAGGCAGGCGCCAATGCCCAGGGTACTATGGAGTGGAGTCCTGGGGTCTGTAGGCTTGCTAAACTCCAGTTTGGAAGAATTGCTATAGTCATATATAGGGATGCTTACATTTACTTATAGAAAGCAACTATTGATGTGTGATTTGTAAGCTTGCCTTACTCTAGTTTGGATGAAGAAGCTGAATCATATATAGGAATATTAGCTTTGAGTTAGAGGAAGCATCTATGGGGGGTGCTTTTTTGGCTTGTTAAACTCTGGTTTGGAAGAAGTTCGAGAGTCTTATATAGGAACGATATCATTCTTTCAGAGAAAGCAATTATAGGGAGTTGGTTTGTAGGCTTGCTAAGCTCTAGTTTGGAGGAAGGCGAGAGTCATATATAGGAACGCTTACGTTCACATAAAGCGTCTACGGGGGGACGGTTTCTAGGCTTCCTAAACTCTAGCTTGGAAAAAGAGGACAGTTATGTATAGGAACTCTCGGCGGGGGATTTGTAGCATTGCTAAAATCTTAGATTGGAAAAGTTGCGAGAGTCATACATAGGAATGTTAACATTCACTCAATGAAAGCAACTATAAGGGGTGCTTTCCAGGCTGGCTACACTCTAATTTGGAAAAAGTGCGACAGTCATATATAGGAAGGCTTATATTCACTCAGACAAAGCAATTATGTGTAGGTGTATAGTAGGCATGCTAACTCTAGTTTGGAAAATTTCGAGAGCCATGTATAGGAAAGCATACAGTAACTTAGAGAAAGCAACGAACAGGGGTGGAGTGTAGGCTTTCTAAACTCTAGTTTGGAGGAAGTGCCATAGTCATATATAGGAACGCTTAAATTCGTTCAGAGAAAACAGCTGTCGGGGATTGGTTTGTAGACTTATTCAACTCTAGTTTGGAAGAAGTGCGAGAGACATATATAGGAATGTTTACATTGACTCAAAGAAAGCAACTATGGGGGAGTGTTATTTTGGCATGCCAGATGTTAGTTAAGAAGAGGTACAAGACTCATATATAGGAACGCTTACATTCACACAGCGAGAGCAACTACGGAGTAGTGTCAGGTAGACATGTTAAAGTCTAGCTTGGGAGAAGTTCCAGAGTCCTATATAGGAAAGGTAACAGCCACTTTGAAAAAGCAAGTCTTGGCGGGTGGTTTGTAGGCCTGCAAAACCCTGTTTTGGTTGAAGTGTGAGAGTCATATATGAGAACGCTTACATTCACTCAGAGAAAGCAACGATGGGGTTGTTTGTAGGCTTACTAAACTGCAGTTTGGAAGAAGCACGAGAATCACATATAGGAGCACATACATTTTGACGCACTGAAAGTAACTATGGGGTGGTGTTTTATAGGCATGCTAAACTCTAGTTTGGACGAAGTTTGAGAATCACATATAAGAAAGCTTAGAGTCACTTAGAGAAAGCAAATCTCTGGGTGTGGAATGTAGGCCTGCTAAACTCTATTTTGGTTTAAGAGTGAGAGTCATATATGGGAAGGCTTACATTCCCTCAGAGAAAGCAACGACGGCGTGGTGGTTTGTAGGCATACTAAACTCTAGTTTGGAAGAAGTAGGAGAATGATATATGGGAACGCTTACATTCGCGTAGAGAAAGCAATTATGGGGTGGCGTTTTTGTAGCCATGCTAATCTCTAGTTTGGAAGAAGTTAAGGAGTAATATATAGGAAAGGGTACAGTCATAGAAACCAACTCTCGGGGGATGTTTCGTACACCTGCAAAACTCCAGTTTGGAAGTGGGAGAGAGTCATATTGGGGACCGCGTGCATTCACTCAGAGAAATCAACGATGGGATTGTGATTTGTAGGCATAGTCAACTCTAGTTTGGAAGAAGTACGAGAATCGTATATAGGAAAGCTTACCTTCACGCAGAGAAAGCAACTATGGAGTGATGTTTGTATGCCTACTAAAATATAGTTTGGAGGAAGTTCGAGAGCCATATCTGGGAAGCTTACAGTCACTTAGAGAAAGCAACCCTAGGGGGTGTTTCGTAGGCCTGCTAAACTCTATTTTCAATGAAGTGTTAGAATAATATATGGGAACTCAGTGAAAGCAACGTTGTGGTTGTGGTTCCTAGAAGAAGCAAGAGAATCACATGTAGAACCGCTTACATTCCGGCACCGAATGCAACTATGGGGTGGTGTTTTGTAGGCTTGCAAAACTCTAGTTTGGACGAAGTTTGAGAGTCATATATAGGAAAGTTTACAGTCACGTAGAGAAAGCAACTCTCTGGGTGTGGAATGTAGAGTTATTTTGGTTGAAATAGAGTTATTTTGGTTGAAATGTGAGAGTCATATATGGGAACGCTTACATTCACTCAGAGAAAACAACGTTTGGGTGGTGGTTTGTAGGGCATACTAAACTGTAGTTTGGAAGAAGTATGAGAGTCCTATATAGGAACACTTACATTCACACAGAGAAAGCACTTATGGCGTCAGGTTTTGTAGGCATGCTAAACTGTAGTTTGGAAGAAGTTGGAGAACCTTATACAGGAAAGATTACCGTCACCCAGGGAAAGCAACTCTCGGGAGATTTTTTTGTACACATGCTAAACTCTAATTTGGATGAAGTGTGAGAGTCAAACATGGGACCGCTTACATTCCCTCAGAGAAACAACACTGGGGTGGTTTTTGTAGGCATACTAAATAGTTTGGAAGAAGTACGAGAATGATATTTGGGAACGCTTACATTCACACAGAGAAAGCAACTACGTGGTGGTGTTTTGTAAGCATGCTATAGTTTGGAAGAAGTTCCAAACCTGAACAGTCATTTAGAGAAAGCAACTCTTGGTGGGTGATTTTTAGGTCTGCTAAATTGTATTTTGAAAGAAGTACCAGAGTCATATATACTAATGCTTACATTCATGCAAAGAAAAAACCATGGGGTGATGTTTTGTGGGCATGTTAACCTGTAGTTTGGAAGAAGTTGGAGAGTCTTATTTAGGAAAGCTTACAGTCACCTAGAGAAAGCAACTCTCGGGAGAGCCTTTCTTGGCCTGCTAAACTCTACTTTGCATCAATTGTGAGAGTCAAACATGGGAATGCTTTCATTCATTCAGAGAACGCAACGTTTGGGTGGTGGTTTGTAGGCATTCTAAACTGTATTTTGGAGGAAGTACGAGAGTCATGTATATGAACGCTTACATTCATGCAGAGAAAGCAACTGTGGGGTGGTTTCTAGGCATGCTAAACTCTAGTTTGGACGAAGTTTGACAATCACATATAAGAAAGCTTAGAGTCGCTTAAAGCAAATCTCTGGGTGTGGAATGTAGGTGTGCCAAACTCTATTTTGGTTTCAGAGTGAGAGTCATATATGGGAAGGCTTACATTCACTCAGAGAAAGCAACGATGGTGTGGTCGTTTGTAGGCATACTGAACTCTAGTTTGGAAGAAGTAGGAGAATGATATATGGGAACGCTTACATTCATGCAGAGAAAGCAATTATGGGGTGGCTTTTTTGTAGCCATGCAAATCTCTATTTTGCAAGAAGTTAAAGAGTAATATATAGGAAAGCGTACCGTCATTTATAGAAACCAACTTTCGGGGGATGATTTGTAGGCCTGCAAAACTCTACTTTGGAAGAAGGGGGAGAGTCATATGGGGGACTGGGTATATTCACTCGGAGAAATCAACGACGGGGTTGTGGTTTGTAGGCATACTAAACTCTAGTTTGGAAGAAGGACGAGAATCATTTATAGGAACGCTTACATTCATGCAGAGAAAGCAACTATGGAGTGATGTTTGTATGCCTACTAAACGATAGATTGGAGGATGTTCGAGAGTCATATCTGGAAAGCTTACAGTCATTTAGAGAAAGCAACTCTCTGGGGGTGGTTCGTAGGCCTGCTAAACTCTATTTTCAATGAAGTGTTCGAATCATATACAGGAACGCTTACATTCACTCAGAGAAAGCAACGTTGGGGTGGCCGTTTTTGAGCATACTAAACTCTACTTTGGAAGAGGTACGAGAGACATACATAGGAACGCTTACATTAACACAGAGAAAGCAAATACGGGGTGCTGTAGTGCAGGCATGCTAAACTATAGATTGGAAGAAGTTCGAAAGCTGACAGTCACTTAGAGAAAGCAACTCTTGGCGGGTGATTTTTAGGTCTGCTAAATTGTATTTTGAAAGACGTACAAGAGTTATATACACAAACGCTTACATTTATGCAGAGAAAGAAACTATGGGGTGATGTTTTGTTGGCATGCTAAACTGCAGTTTGAAAGGACTTCCAGAGTGTTATATAGGATAGCTACAGTCACCTAGAGAAAACAACACTCGGGACAGCTTTGCAAGCCTCTAAACACTAATTAGCAGCAATTGTGAGAGTCAAATATGGGAAAGCTTACATTCACGGAGAGAACACAACGTTTGGGTGGTGGTTTGTAGGCATAATAACTGTAGGTCGGAAGAAGTAGGAGAGTCATATATATGAACAGTTACATTCACGCAGAGAAAGAAACTGTTGGGTGGTGTATGTACGCATGTTAATCTATACTTTGGAGGAAGTTTGAGAGTCATATCTGGGGAAAATTACAGTCACATAGCTAAATCAACCATCGGGGACTGGTTTGTAGGTCTGCTAAATTCTATTTTGGAAAAAGTGATTCATATAAGGGAATGCTTATGTTCACTCAGAGAAAGCAACGATGCGGTGGTGTACTGTTGGCATGCTAAACTTTAGTTTGGAAGAAGTTCGAGAGTTTTACATAGGAAAGCTTACATTCACCTAGAGAAAGCAACTCTCAGGATGTGGTTTATAGGCCTGGTGAACTCTAATTTGGATCAAGTGTGAGAGTCATACATACGAGTTCCAAAATACAGTTTAGTATGCCTACAAACCACCAGCCTAACATTGCTTTCTCTGAGTGGATATAGGCCTTCCCTTATATGAATCTCGGACTGCTTTCAAAATGCAATTTGCCGGACCTACAAAACACCACCCGAGAGTTGCTTTCTCTCACTATAAGCTTTCCTATATATGACTTTGGGACATAGTTTAGCATGCCAACAAAAGGCCACCCCATAGTTTGCGTGAATGTAAGTGTTCCTATGCATCACGCTCGTACTTCTTCCAAAGTATAGTACACCTACCAACCACCTCCCCAACGTTGCTTTTTCTGAGTGAATGTAAGCATTCTTTTATTCTCGTACTTCCTCCAAACTCCAGTTTAGTGTGACTAAAAATCACCACCGCAACCTTGCTTTCTCTGAGTGAATGTTAGCGTTCCCATTTAAGATTCACACTTCATCCAAAATAGAATTTAGCAGAACTACAAACCGGCCCCCAAGGGTTGCTTTCTCTGTGAGACTGTAAGCTTTCCTATTACTCTTAACTTCTTCGCAACTAGAGATTTGCATGCCTACAAAACACCACCCCATAGTTGCCCTCTCTGCGTGAATGTAAGCACTCATATATATGACTCTGCTACTTCTTCCAAAATACAGTTTAGTATGCTTACAAACAACCAACCAAACGTTGCGTTCTCTCAGAGAATGTTAGCGTTCCCAAGTATGACTGTTCCAAATGATGCAAAGTAGAGTTTAGCAGGCTTACAAACTATCTCTCGAAAGTTGCTTCCTCTGGGGGACTGTAAGCTTTCCTATAAAAGACTGTCGAACGTCTTCGAAACTACATTTCAGCACGCCAACAAAACATCACCACATAGTTTCTTTCTCAGCATAAATATAAGCGATTTTATATATGACTCTGGTACTTCTATCAAAATACAATTTAGCAGACCTCAAAATCAACCGCCAAGAGTTGCTTTCTCTAAGTCACTGTCAGCTTTCGAACTTCTTCCAAATTATATTTTATCATGCCTACAAAACACCACCCCATAGTTGCTTTCTCTGCGTCCATATAATCGTTCATATATATGACTCTCGTACTTCTTCCAAACTGGAGTTAGTATACCTACAAACCGGCACCCAAATTTACCTTTCTCTGAGTGAATGAAGCGTATCCATGTATGCCTCTTTCACTTCATCCAAATTAGAGTTTAGCGGCCCACAAACCACCTCCTGTGAGTTGCTTTCTCTAGGTGACTGTAAACTTTCCTATATAAGACTCTCGAACTTCTTCCAAACTACAGTTTAGCATGTCAACAATACAGCACCCCATCGTTGATTTCTCTGAGTGAACATAAGTGTTCTCATATATGACTCTCACTCTTCTTCCAAAATAGAATTTAGCAGACCTACACAACACCCGATGGTTCCAATTCTCTAGGTGACTTTAATTTTTCCCACATATGACTCTCGAACTTTCTCCAAACTAGATTATGATGATTACATAGACCACCCCACAGTTGCTTTCTCTGCGTGAATGCAACCGTTCATATATGACTCTCCTACTTCTTTTGAACTACAGCATTTATTCCTACAAACCATCACGACAACGTTCTTTCTGTGAGTGAATGCAAGCGTTCTCACACTTCATCCAAATTACAGTTTAGCAGACCTACCAACAAACTACAGAGATTTGTTTTTCTCTGTGTCACTGTAATCTTTCCTATGTAAGGCTCTCTAACTTCTTCCAAACCACAGTTTAGCATGCCAACAAAATACGATCACAGAGTTGCTTTCTCTGCGTGAATGTAAGCATTCGTATATATGACTCTCCTACTTCCTCCAAAATACAGTTTAGAATGCTTACAAACCACCACCCAAACGTTGCGTTCTCTGAGTGAATGTAAGCGTTCCCATGTTTGACTCTCACAATTGATGCAATCTAGAACTTAGCATGCTTAGAAACAATCTCCCGAGAGTTGCTTTCTCTGGATGACTGTAAACTTTCCTATGTAAGACTCGCGAACTTCTTCCAAACTACAGTTTAGCATGCCAACAAAACACCGCCCCATAGTTGATTTCTCTTCGTGATCATAAGCGTTCCCATATATGACTCTCATTCTTCTTTCAAAATAGAATTTAGCAGATCTACAAAATGGCCCCCGATGGTTGCTTTCTCTAAGTGACTGTAATTTTCCCCAGATATGACTCTCGAAATTCCTCCAAACTACAGATTAGCATGCATACATACGCCACCCAACAGTTGCTTTCTCTGCGTGAATGTAACCGTTCATATATGACTCTCCTACTTCTTCTGAACTACAGTTATTATGCCTACAAACCACCACCCAAACGTTGTGTTCTCTGAGTGAATGTAAGCGTTCCCATGTTTGACTCTCACAATCGCTGCTTGTTAGAGTTTAGCAGGCTTGCAAAGCTCTCCTGAGTGTTGCTTTCTCTAGGTGACTGTAAGCTATCCTACATAACACTCTCGAACTTCTTCCAAACTGCAGTTTAGCATCCCCACAACACATCACCCCATAGTTTCTTTCTACGCATGAATGTAAGCGTTTGTATATGACTCTGGTACGTCTTTCAAAATACAATTTAGCAGACTTAAAAAATCACCCGCCAAGAGTTGCTTTCTCTAAGTGACTGTCAGCTTTCGAACTTCTTCCATTCTATAGTTTAGCATGCCTGCACTACAGCACCCCGTATTTGCTTTCTCTGTGTTAATGTAAGCGTTCGTATTTATGTCTCTTGTACCTCTTCCAAAGTAGAGTTTAGTATGCTCACAAACGGCCACCCCAACGTTGCTTTCTCTGAGTGAATGTAAGCGTTCCTGTATATGATTTTAACACTTCACTGAAAATAGAGTTTAGCAGGCCTACGAACAACCCCCTGAGAGTTTCTTTCTCTAAATGACTGTAAGCTTTCCAGATATGACTCTCGAACATCCTCCAAACTATAGTTTAGTAGGCATACACACATCACTCCATAGCTGGTTTGTCTGCGTGAATGTAACCGTTCATGTATATGACTTTCCTACTTCTTCTGAACTACAATTAAGGCCACAAACTGCAACCCAAACCTTGCGTTCTGAGTGGATGTAAACCTTCCCATACTTGACTTTAAGAGTTGGTGCAAATTATCAGGCTTAGAAATCATCTCCCAAGAGTTGCTCTCTCTAGGTGACTGTAAGCTTTGCTATATAAGATTCTAAACTTCCTCCAAACTATAGTTTAGTAGGCATACAAACCTCACTCCATAGTTGCTTTCTCTGCATGAATGTAAGCGTTCCTATATATGATTCTCGTACTTTCTCCAAACTAGAGTTTAGTATGCCTACAAAACACAACCCCATCCTCGATTTCTCTGAGTCAATGTACGTGGTCCCCAATATGACTCTCCCACTTCTTCCAAAGTAGAGTTTTGCAGGCCTACCCTTCATCCCCCGAAAGTTGGTTTCTATAAATGAGTGTACGCTTTCCTATATAACTTCTTCCAAACTAGAGATTAGCATGGGTACAAAAAAGCCACCCCATAATTGCTTTCTCTGCATGAATGTAAGCGTTCCCATATATCATTTTCCTACTTCTTCCAAACTAGAGTTTAGTATGCCTACAAACCACCACACCATCGTTGCTTTCTCTGAGTGAATGTAACCCTTTCCATATATGACTCTCAATCTAAACCAAAATAGAGTTTAGCACGCCTACATTCCACACCCAGAGATTTGCTTTCTCTAAGTGACTCTAAGCTTTCTTATATGTGATTCTCAAACTTCGTCCAAACTAGAGTTTAGCACGCCTAGAAAACACCACCCCACAGTTCCTTTCTCTGCATGAATGTAAGCGTTTGAATATATGACTCTGGTACTTCTTTCAAAATACAATTTAGCAGACCTAAAAATCCACCGCCAAGAGTTGCTTTCTCTAAGTGACTGTCTGCTTTCGAACTTCTTCCAAACTATATTTTAGCAGGCCTACAAAACACCACCCCATAGTTGCTTTCTCTGCGTCCATATAAGCGTTCATATATATGACTCTAGTACTTCTTCCAAACTGGAGTTAGTATACCTACAAACCGGCACCCCAATTTACCTTTCTCTGAGTGAATGAAGCGTATCCATGTATGCCTCTTTCACTTCATCCAAATTAGAGTTTAGCGGCTTACAAACCACCTCCTGTGAGTTGCTTTCTCTAGGTGACTGTAAACTTTCCTATATAAGACTCTCGAACTTCTTCCAAACTACAGTTTAGCATGCCAACAATACAGCGTCCCATCGTTGATTTCTCTGAGTCAACATAAGCGTTCCCATATATGACTCTCACTCTTTTTCCAAAATAGAATTTAGCAGACCTACACACCAGCCCCCGATTGTTCCTTTCTCTAAATGACTCTAATTTTCCCCAGATATGACTCTCGAACTTCCTCCAAACTACAGATTATGATGATTACATACGCCACTCCACAGTTGCTTTCTCTGCGTGAATGTAACCGTTCATATATGACTCTCCTACTTCTTCGAACTACAGTTGTTATTCCTACAAACCACCACGACAAAGTTCTTTCTCTGAGTGAATGCAAGCGTTCTCACACATCATCCAAATTACAGTTTAGTAGACCTACCAACAAACTACAGAGAGTTGTTTTCTCTGTGTCACTGTAATCTTTCCTATATAAGGCTCTCGAACTTCTTCCAAACCACAGTTTAGCATGCCAACAAAATACGATCACAGAGTTGCTTTCTCTGCGTGAATGTAAGCATTCGTATATATGACTCTCCTACTTCCTCCAAAATACAGTTTAGAATGCTTACAAACCACCACCCAAACGTTGCGTTCTCTGAGTGAATGTAAGCGTTCCCATGTTTGACTCTCACAATTGATGCAAATTAGAGTTTAGCACGCTTAGAAACAATCTGCCGAGAGTTACTTTCTCTAGGTGACTGTAAGCTTTCTTATATAAGACTCTCGAACTTCTTCCAAACTACACTTTAGCATCCCAACGAAACACTGCCCTATCGTTGATTTCTCTGAGTGAACATAAGCGTTCCCACATATGAATTTCACTCTTCTTCCAAAATCGAATTTAGCAGATCTACAAAACGGCCCCCGATTGTTGCTTTCTCTAAGTGACTGCAATTTTCCCCAGATATGACTCTCGAACTTCCTCCAAAGTATAGATTAACATGCGTACATACACCACCCAACAGTTTCTTTCTCTGCGTGAATGTAACCGTTCATACATATGACTCTCCTACTTCTTCCGAACTACAGTTATTATGCCTACAAACCACCACCCAAACGTTGTGTTCTCTCCGTGAATGTAAGCGTTCCCATGTTTGACTCTCACAATTACTGCTAATTAGTGTTTAGAGGCTTGTAAAGCTGTCCCGAGTGTTGCTTTCTCTAGGTGACTGTAAGCTATCCTATATAACACTCTCGAACTCCTTCCAAACTGCAGTTTAGCATGCCAACAACACATCACCCCATAGTTTCTTTCTCTGCGTGAATGTAAGCGTTTGTATATGACTCTGGTACGTCTTTCAAAATACAATTTAGCAGACCTAAAAATCACCCGCCAAGAGTTGCTTTCTCTAAGTGACTGTCAGCTTTCGAACATCTTCCAATCTATAGTTTAGCATGCCTGCATTACAGCACCCCGTATTTGCTTTCTCTGTGTTAATGTAAGCGTTCGTATTTATGTCTCTCGTACCTCTTCCAAAGTAGAGTTTAGTATGCTCAAAAACGGCCACCCCAACGTTGCTTTCTCTGAGTGAATGTAAGCGTTCCTGTATATGATTCGAACACTTCATTGAAAATAGAGTTTAGCAGGCCTACGAACCATCCCCAGAGAGTTGCTTTCTCTAAATGACTGTAAGCTTTCCAGATATGACTCTCGAACATCCTCCAAACTATCGTTTAGTAGGCATACAAACATCACTCCATAGTTGCTTTCTCTGCATGAATGTAAGCGTTCCTATATATGATTCTCGTCCTTCTTCCAAACTAGAGTTTAGTATGCCTACAAACCACAACCCCATCGTTGATTTCTCCGAGTGAATGTACCCAGTCCCCCATATGACTCTCCCCCTTCTTCCAAAGTAGAGTTTTGCAGGCCTACAAACCATCCCCCGAAAGTTGGTTTCTATAAATGACGGTACACTTTCCTATATATTACTCTTTAACTTCTTGCAAAATAGAGATTAGCGTGGCTACAAAAAAGCCACCCCATAATTGTTTTCACTGCATGAATGTAAGCGTTCCCATATATCATTCTCCTACTTCTTCCAAACTAGAGTTCAGTATGCCTACAAACCACCACACCATCGTTGCTTTCTCTGAGTGAATGTAAGCCTTCTCATATATGACTCTCACTCCGAAACCAAAATAGAGTTTAGCACGCCTACATTCCACACCCAGAGATTTGCTTTAAGCGACTCTAAGCTTTCTTATATGTGATTCTCAAACTTCGTCCAAACTAGAGTTTAGCATGCCTAGAAAACACCACCCCAGAGTTGCTTTCTCTGCATGAATGTAAGCGTTTGAATATATGACTCTGGTATTTCTTTCAAAATACAATTCAGCAGACCGAAAAATGAACCGCCGAGAGTTGCTTTCTCTAAGTGACTGTCTGCTTTCGAACTTCTTCCAAACTATAATTTAGCAGGAATACAAAACACCACCCCATAGTTGCTTTCTCTGCGTCCATATAAGCGTTCATATATATGACTCTAGTACTTCTTCCAAACTGGAGTTAGTATACCTACAAACCGGCACCCCAATTTACCTTTCTCTGAGTGAATGAAGCGTATCCATGTATGCCTCTTTCACTTCATCCAAATTAGAGTTTAGCGGCTTACAAACCACCTCCTGTGAGTTGCTTTCTCTAGGTGACTGTAAACTTTCCTATATAAGACTCTCGAACTTCTTCCAAACTACAGTTTAGCATGCCAACAATACAGCGTCCCATCGTTGATTTCTCTGAGTCAACATAAGCGTTCCCATATATGACTCTCACTCTTCTTCCAAAATAGAATTTAGCAGACCTACACACCAGCCCCCGATTGTTCCTTTCTCTATGTGACTCTAATTTTCCCCAGATATGACTCTCGAACTTCCTCCAAACTACAGATTATGATGATTACCTACGCCACCCCACAGTTGCTTTCTCTGCGTGAATGTAACCGTTCATATATGACTCTCCTACTTCTTCGAACTACAGTTGTTATTCCTACAAACCACCACGACAAAGTTCTTTCTCTGAGTGAATGCAAGCGTTCTCACACTTCATCCAAATCACAGTTTAGCAGATCTACCAAGAAACTACAGAGAGTTGTTTTCTCTGTGTCACTGTAATCTTTCCTATATAAGGCTCTCGAACTTCTTCCAAACCACAGTTTAGCATGCCAACAAAATACGACCACAGAGTTGCTTTCTCTGCGTGAATGTAAGCATTCGTATATATGACTCTCCTACTTCCTCCAAAATACAGTTTAGAATGCTTAAAGACCAGCCACCCAAACGTTGCGTTCTCTGAGTGAATGTAAGCGTTCCCATGTTTGACTCTCACAATTGCTGCTAATTAGTGTTTAGAGGCTTGTAAACCTGTCCCGAGTGTTGCTTTCTCTAGGTGACTGTAAGCTATCCTATATAACACTCTCGAACACCTTCCAAACTGCAGTTTAGCATCCCCACAACACATCACCCCATAGTTTCTTTCTCTGCGTGAATGTAAGCGTTTGTATATGACTCTGGTACATCTTTCAAAATACAATTTAGCAGACCTAAAAATCACCCGCCAAGAGTTGCTTTCTCTAAGTGACTGTCAGCTTTCGAACTTCTTCCAATCTATAGTTTAGCATGCCTGCACTACAGCACCCCGTATTTGCTTTCTCTGTGTTAATGTAAGCGTTAGTATTTGTCTCTCGTACCTCTTCCAAAGTAGAGTTTAGTATGCTCAAAAACGGCCACCCCAACGTTGCTTTCTCTGAGTGAATGTAAGCGTTCCTGTATATGATTCGAACACTTCATTGAAAGTAGAGTTTAGCAGGCCTACGAACCACCCCCAGAGAGTTGCTTTCTGTAAATGACTGTAAGCTTTCCAGATATGACTCTCGAACATCCTCCAATCTATCGTTTAGTAGGCATACAAACATCACTCCATAGTTGCTTTCTCTGCATGAATGTAAGCGTTCCTATATATGATTCTCGTCCTTCTTCCAAACTAGAGTTTAGTATGCCTACAAACAACAACCCCATCGTTGATTTCTCCGAGTGAATGTACCCAGTCCCCCATATGATTCTCCCCCTTCTTCCAAAGTAGAGTTTTGCAGGCCTACAAACCATCCCCCGAAAGTTGTTTCTATAAATGACGGTACGCTTTCCTATATATTACTCTTTAACTTCTTGCAAAATAGAGATTAGCGTGGCTACAAAAAAGCCACCCCATAATTGCTTTCTCTGCATGAATGTAAGCGTTCCCATATATCATTCTCCTACTTCTTCCAAACTAGAGTTCAGTATGCCTACAAACCACCACACCATCGTTGCTTTCTCTGAGTGAATGTAAGCCTTCCCATATATGACTCTCACTCCGAAACCAAAATAGAGTTTAGCACGCCTACATTCCACACCCAGAGATTTGCTTTAAGCGACTCTAAGCTTTCTTATATGTGATTCTCAAACTTCGTCCAAACTAGAGTTTAGCATGCCTAGAAAACACCACCCCAGAGTTGCTTTCTCTGCATGAATGTAAGCGTTTGAATATATGACTCTGGTATTTCTTTCAAAATACAATTCAGCAGACCGAAAAATGAACCGCCGAGAGTTGCTTTCTCTGACTGTCTGCTTTCGAACTTCTTCCAAACTATATTTTAGCAGGCCTACAAAACACCACCCCATAGTTGCTTTCTCTGCGTCCATATAAGCGTTCATATATATGACTCTAGTACTTCTTCCAAACTGGAGTTAGTATACCTACAAACCGGCACCCCAATTTACCTTTCTCTGAGTGAATGAAGCGTATCCATGTATGCCTCTTTCACTTCATCCAAATTAGAGTTTAGCGGCTTACAAACCACCTCCTGTGAGTTGCTTTCTCTAGGTGACTGTAAACTTTTCTATATAAGACTCTCGAACTTCTTCCAAACTACAGTTTAGCATGCCAACAATACAGCGTCCCATCGTTGATTTCTCTGAGTCAACATAAGCGTTCCCATATATGACTCTCACTCTTCTTCCAAAATAGAATTTAGCAGACCTACACACCAGCCCCCGATTGTTCCTTTCTCTATGTGACTCTAATTTTCCCCAGATATGACTCTCAAACTTCCTCCAAACTACAGATTATGATGATTACCTACGCCACCCCACAGTTGCTTTCTCTGCGTGAATGTAACCGTTCATATATGACTCTCCTACTTCTTCGAACTACAGTTGTTATTCCTACAAACCACCACGACAAAGTTCTTTCTCTGAGTGAATGCAAGCGTTCTCACACTTCATCCAAATCACAGTTTAGCAGACCTACCAAGAAACTACAGAGAGTTGTTTTCTCTGTGTCACTGTAATCTTTCCTATATAAGGCTCTCGAACTTCTTCCAAACCACAGTTTAGCATGCCAACAAAATACGACCACAGAGTTGCTTTCTCTGCGTGAATGTAAGCATTCGTATATATGACTCTCCTACTTCCTCCAAAATACAGTTTAGAATGCTTAAAGACCAGCCACCCAAACGTTGCGTTCTCTGAGTGAATGTAAGCGTTCCCATGTTTGACTCTCACAATTGCTGCTAATTAGTGTTTAGAGGCTTGTAAACCTGTCCCGAGTGTTGCTTTCTCTAGGTGACTGTAAGCTATCCTATATAACACTCTCGAACACCTTACAAACTGCAGTTTAGCATCCCCACAACACATCACCCCATAGTTTCTTTCTACGCATGAATGTAAGCGTTTGTATATGACTCTGGTACGTCTTTCAAAATACAATTTAGCAGACCTAAAAATCACCCGCCAAGAGTTGCTTTCTCTAAATGACTGTCAGCTTTCGAACTTCTTCCAATCTATAGTTTAGCATGCCTGCACTACAGCACCCCGTATTTGCTTTCTCTGTGTTAATGTAAGCGTTCGTATTTATGTCTCTTGTACCTCTTCCAAAGTAGAGTTTAGTATGCTCACAAACGGCCACCCCAACGTTGCTTTCTCTGAGTGAATGTAAGCGTTCCTGTATATGATTTTAACACTTCACTGAAAATAGAGTTTAGCAGGCCTACGAACCACCCCCAGAGAGTTGCTTTCTGTAAATGACTGTAAGCTTTCCAGATATGACTCTCGAACATCCTCCAATCTATCGTTTAGTAGGCATACACACATCACTCCATAGCTGGTTTGTCTGCGTGAATGTAACCGTTCATATATATGACTTTCCTACTTCTTCCGAACTACAATTAAGGCCACAAACTGCAACCCAAACCTTGCGTTCTGAGTGGATGTAAACCTTCCCATACTTGACTTTAAGAGTTGGTGCAAATTATCAGGCTTAGAAATCATCTCCCAAGAGTTGCTCTCTCTAGGTGACTGTAAGCTTTGCTATATAAGATTCTAAACTTCCTCCAAACTATAGTTTAGTAGGCATACAAACCTCACTCCATAGTTGCTTTCTCTGCATGAATGTAAGCGTTCCTATATATGATTCTCGTACTTTCTCCAAACTAGAGTTTAGTATGCCTACAAAACACAACCCCATCCTCGATTTCTCTGAGTCAATGTACGTGGTCCCCAATATGACTCTCCCACTTCTTCCAAAGTAGAGTTTTGCAGGCCTACCCTTCATCCCCCGAAAGTTGGTTTCTATAAATGAGTGTACGCTTTCCTATATAACTTCTTCCAAACTAGAGATTAGCATGGGTACAAAAAAGCCACCCCATAATTGCTTTCTCTGCATGAATGTAAGCGTTCCCATATATCATTCTCCTACTTCTTCCAAACTAGAGTTTAGTATGCCTACAAACCACCACACCATCGTTGCTTTCTCTGAGTGAATGTAACCCTTTCCATATATGACTCTCAATCTAAACCAAAATAGAGTTTAGCACGCCTACATTCCACACCCAGAGATTTGCTTTCTCTAAGTGACTCTAAGCTTTCTTATATGTGATTCTCAAACTTCGTCCAAACTAGAGTTTAGCACGCCTAGAAAACACCACCCCACAGTTCCTTTCTCTGCATGAATGTAAGCGTTTGAATATATGACTCTGGTACTTCTTTCAAAATACAATTTAGCAGACCTAAAAATCCACCGCCAAGAGTTGCTTTCTCTAAGTGACTGTCTGCTTTCGAACTTCTTCCAAACTATATTTTAGCAGGCCTACAAAACACCACCCCATAGTTGCTTTCTCTGCGTCCATATAAGCGTTCATATATATGACTCTAGTACTTCTTCCAAACTGGAGTTAGTATACCTACAAACCGGCACCCCAATTTACCTTTCTCTGAGTGAATGAAGCGTATCCATGTATGCCTCTTTCACTTCATCCAAATTAGAGTTTAGCGGCTTACAAACCACCTCCTGTGAGTTGCTTTCTCTAGGTGACTGTAAACTTTCCTATATAAGACTCTCGAACTTCTTCCAAACTACAGTTTAGCATGCCAACAATACAGCGCCCCATCGTTGATTTCTCTGAGTCAACATAAGCGTTCCCATATATGACTCTCACTCTTTTTCCAAAATAGAATTTAGCAGACCTACACACCAGCCCCCGATTGTTCCTTTCTCTAAATGACTCTAATTTTCCCCAGATATGACTCTCGAACTTCCTCCAAACTACAGATTATGATGATTACATACGCCACTCCACAGTTGCTTTCTCTGCGTGAATGTAACCGTTCATATATGACTCTCCTACTTCTTCGAACTACAGTTGTTATTCCTACAAACCACCACGACAAAGTTCTTTCTCTGAGTGAATGCAAGCGTTCTCACACATCATCCAAATTACAGTTTAGTAGACCTACCAACAAACTACAGAGAGTTGTTTTCTCTGTGTCACTGTAATCTTTCCTATATAAGGCTCTCGAACTTCTTCCAAACCACAGTTTAGCATGCCAACAAAATACGATCACAGAGTTGCTTTCTCTGCGTGAATGTAAGCATTCGTATATATGACTCTCCTACTTCCTCCAAAATACAGTTTAGAATGCTTACAAACCACCACCCAAACGTTGCGTTCTCTGAGTGAATGTAAGCGTTCCCATGTTTGACTCTCACAATTGATGCAAATTAGAGTTTAGCACGCTTAGAAACAATCTGCCGAGAGTTACTTTCTCTAGGTGACTGTAAGCTTTCTTATATAAGACTCGCGAACTTCTTCCAAACTACACTTTAGCATCCCAACGAAACACTGCCCTATCGTTGATTTCTCTGAGTGAACATAAGCGTTCCCACATATGAATTTCACTCTTCTTCCAAAATCGAATTTAGCAGATCTACAAAACGGCCACCGATTGTTGCTTTCTCTAAGTGACTGCAATTTTCCCCAGATATGACTCTCGAACTTCCTCCAAAGTATAGATTAACATGCGTACATACACCACCCAACAGTTTCTTTCTCTGCGTGAATGTAACCGTTCATACATATGACTCTCCTACTTCTTAGGGTAAAGGTTAAGCGTTAGGGTTAGGGATTAGTGATTAGGGTTTTTGGTTAGTGTTAGGGTTAGCGGTTAGGAGTTAGTGTTTCATGAAGGGGTATGGTTAGAATTAGGATTGGGGTTAGAGTTAGGGTGAGGTATAGGGGTTAGGTTTAGGGTAAAAGGATAGGATTAGGGTTACGGGTTGGGCTTAGGTTTAGGGTTAAAGTTTACTGCTAGGGTAAGGGATAGGGTTCAGGGTTAGCTTTAGGGGTTCTGGATAGGGTTAGGTGTTAGGTTAGTGTCAGGGTTAGGTCTAGTCGTGAGGGTAAGGTTTAGGGTTAGCTTTAAGAGCTAGGGTTAGGTTTAATGGTTAGGATTAGGATTAGGGCTAAGGGTTAGGGTAAGGCTTAGGGGTTAGGGTGAAGGGTTAGGGTCAAGGGTTAGGGTTTTTGTTAGGCATAGCGTTGGGGTTAGAAGTAAGGGTTACTGTCAGTGTTAGGGTTGTAGGTAGGGTTACGGTTAGGGTTAGCGGTTTAGAATTAGGGTTAGGGATTAGGTGTCACAGTGATGACTAGGAGATAGGGTTAGAATTATGGGATAGGGGTTGTTCTCAGGAAATGGTTTATGCATTAACGTTAGGATAAGAGGTTAAAGTTAGGCGCACGGTGAGGTTTACGTGTTAAGGGGAGAAATAGGAACAGGGTTGGGTGTTATGTTCAGGGTTAGGGTTATCTGTTAAAGGTATTGTTTATGCTTAGCGCACGGGCCCTGTCTGCATTAGGCGGGCGGGGGGAGTTTAGGGGGCTGGGATTGTACCCGGGAACCCACTCTATCATACTCTGTGTATGGGCCCGTGGGTTTCATACAGGACACAGTGGTAGAGCCTCCTTTCACGCATGGCATGGGAGGATTGCAGGCTTTCTAAACTCTAAGAAAGCAAGAAGTCTGAGAATTAGATTTAGGGTTATGATTATGGTTAGTGTTAAGGATGAAGTTTAGTGTTAAGGTGAGGGCTTAGGTTTAGGGCTTAGGGTTAGGGTTAAAGGTTACTCTTAGGTTTAACGGTTACACTTTGGTTTAGGTTTGAGGTTTACGGTTAGGGTTAAGATGAGGGGTTAGGGTTTGGTACAGGGTTAGGGTTAAGTGTTAGGTTTATGGTTGAAGATTAAGATTAGGGTTAGGATTAAAGGTTAGCGTGAGAGTTAACGCTTAGGGTTAAGGTTAAGAGTTAGGGTTTAGGGTTAGGGTTAGGGTTAGTTTTAGGGTTAGAGTTATGTGCTATGGTTTGTGTTAGAGGTTAGGGTTAGGTTTACTGGTCACGGTTAGGGTTAAGTTTAGGGGGTAGCATTAGGGTTAGGGTTAGGGTTAAGGGATAGGATTAGGGATAAGTGTTGGGCTTAGGGTTAGGGTTTAGTGTTAGGGTTATCATTAAGGATTAGGGGAAGGGTCAGGGTTAAATGCTTGGGTGCGGGTAATGGTTAGGGTCAGGGTTAAGGTTCACGGATAGGGTTAGTGTTAAGGGTTACGGGTAGGTTTAGGGTTCAGGGTTAGAGTTAGCATTAGGGCTTAAGGTTAGGATTAGGCGGTAGGTTAGATTTAGGGTTAGATCTAGGCGTTAGGGTAAGGGCTAGCGTTAGGGTTAAGAGATAGGGTTAGGTTTAATGCTTAGTATTAGGGTTAGGGTTTGGGGTTAAAGTAAGTGTTAGGGGTTAGGTTTAAGGATCAAAGCTTAGGGTTATTTTTAGCTGTAGTGTTAGGGTTAGGGATAAGGGATCCCATTAGCATTAAGGGTCTTCCTTACTGTAGGGTTAAGGGTTAGGCTTAGAGTTAAAGGTTAAGGTTAGGGTCAGTGTTAAGATTTAGGGTGAGGGTTAACGGTTAGGGTAAAGGTTAAGCGTTAGGGTTAGGGATTAGTGATTAGGGTTTCTGGTTAGTGTTAGGGTTAGTGGTGAGGAGTTCGTGTTTTATGAAGGGGTATGGTTAGAATTAGGATTGGGGTTAGAGTTAGGGTGAGGCATAGGGGTTAGGTTTAGGGGTTAGTTTTAGGGTAAAAGGATAGGATTAGGGTTACGGGTTGGGCTTAGGTTAAGGGTTAAAGTTTACTGCTAGGGTTAGGGATAGGGTTCAGGGTTAGCTTTAGGGGTTCTGGTGAGGGTTAGGTGTTAGGTTAGTGTCAGGGTTAGGTCTAGTCGTGAGGGTAAGGTTTAGGGTTACCTTTAAGAGCTAGGGTTAGGTTTAATGGTTAGGATTAGGATTAGGGTTAAGGGTTAGGGTAAGGCTTAGGGGTTAGGGTGAAGGGTTAGGGTTTTTATTAGGCATAGCGTTGGGGTTAGAAGTAAGGTTTACTGTCAGTTTTAGGGTTGTAGGTAGGGTTAGGGTTAGGGTTAGCGGTTTAGAATTAGGGTTAGGGATTAGGTGTCCCAGTGATCACTAGGAGATAGGGTTAGAATTATGGGATAGGGGTTGTTCTCAGGAAATGCGTTATGCATTAAGGTTAGGATAAGAGGTTAAAGTTAGGCGCACGGTGAGGTTTAAGTGTTAAGGGGAGAAATAGGAACAGGGTTGGGTGTTACGTTCAGGGTTAGGGTTATCTGTTAAAGGTATTGTTTATGCTTAGCGCACGGGCCCTGTCTGCATTACGCGGGCGGGGAGAGTTTAAGGGGCTGGGATTGTACCCGGGAAGCCACTCTATCATACTCTGGGTATGGGCCCGTGGGTTTCATGCAGGACACAGTGGTAGAGCCTCCTTTCACGCATGGCATGGGAGGATTGCAGACTTTCTAAACTCTAAGAAAGCAAGAAGTCTGAGAATTAGATTTAGGGTT
>NW_027183126.1:5000-7500 GCF_041146395.1 Eulemur rufifrons | reverse complement strand
GTTTAGGGTTTTTGTTAGGCATAGCGTTGGGGTTAGAAGTAAGGGTTACTGTCAGTGTCAGGGTTGTAGGTAGGGTTACGGTTAGGGTTAGCGGTTTAGAATTAGGGTTAGGGATTAGGTGTCACAGTGATGACTAGGAGATAGGGTTAGAATTATGGGATAGGGGTTGTTCTCAGGAAATGGGTTATGCATTAACGTTAGGATAAGAGGTTAAAGTTAGGCGCACGGTGAGGTTTACATGTTAAGGGGAGAAATAGGAACAGGGTTGGGTGTTATGTTCAGGGTTAGGGTTATCTGTTAAAGGTATTGTTTATGCTTAGCGCACGGGCCCTGTCTGCATTGGGCGGGCGGGGGGAGTTTAGGGGACTGGGATTGTACCCGGGAACCCACTCTATCATACTCTGGGTATGAGCCCGTGGGTTTCATGCAGGACGCATAGGTAGAGCCTCCTTTCACGCATGGCATGGGAGGATTGCAGGCTTTCTAAACTCTAAGAAAGCAAGAAGTCTGAGAATTAGATTTAGGGTTAGGATTATGGTTAGGGTTAAGGATGAAGTTTATTGTTAGGGTGAGGGATTAGGGTTAGGGATTAGGGTTAGGGTTAAAGGTTACTCTTAGGTTTAATGGTTACACTTTGGTATAGCGTTGAGATTTACCGTTAGGGTTAAGATGAGGGGTTAGGGTTTGGTACAGGGTTAGGGTTAAGTGTTAGGTTTAGGGTTGAAGATTAGGATTAGGGTTAGGATTAAAGGTTAGCGTGAGAGTTAACGCTTAGTGTTAAGCTTAAGTGTTAGGGGTTAGGTTTAGGTTTAGGGTACGTTTTAGGGTTAGAGTTATGTGCTATGGTTTGTGTTAGAGGTTAGGGTTAGGTTTACTGGTCACGGTGTGGGTTACGTTTAGGGGTTAGCATTAGGGTTAGGGTTAAGGGACAGGATTAAGGTTAAGTGTTGGGAGTAGGGTGAGGGTTTAGTGTTAGGGTTATCATTAAGGATTAGGGGTAGGGTCAGGGTTAAATGCTTGGGTGCGGGTAATGTTTAGGGTCAGGTTAAGGTTCACGGATAGGTTTAGCGTTAAGTGTTACGGGTAGGTTTAGGGTTCAGGGTTAGAGTTAGCATTAGGGCTTAAGGTTAGGATTAGGCGGTAGGTTCGATTTAGGGTTAGATCTAGGCATTAGGGTAAGGGCTAGCGTTAGGGTTAAGAGATAGGGTTAGGTTTAATGCTTAGGATTAGGGTTAGGGTTTGGGGTTAAAGTAAGTGTTAGCGGTTAGGTTTAAGGATCAAAGGTTAGGGTTATTTTTAGCTGTAGTGTTAGGGTTAGGGATCGGGATCCCATTAGCATTAAGGGTCTTCCTTACTGTAGGGTTAAGGGTTAGGCTTAGAGTTAAAGGTTAAGGTTAGGGTCAGTGTTAAGATTTAGGGTGAGGGTTAACGGTTAGGGTAAACGTTAAGCGTTAGGGTTAGGGATTAGTGATTAGGGTTTTTGGTTAGTGTTAGGGTTAGCGGTTAGGAGTTAGTGTTTTATGAAGGGGTATGGTTAGAATTAGGATTGGGGTTAGAGTTAGGGTGAGGTATAGGGGTTAGGTTTAGGGGTTAGTTTTAGGGTAAAAGGATAGGATTAGGGTTACGGGTTGGGCTTAGGTTTAGGGTTAAAGTTTACTGCTAGGGTTAGGGATAGGGTTCAGGGTTAGCTTTAGGGGTTCTGGTTAGGGTTAGGTGTTAGGTTAGTGTCAGGGTTAGGTCTAGTCGTGAGGGTAAGGTTTAGGGTTAGCTTTAAGAGCTAGGGTTAGGTTTAAAGGTTAGGATTAGGATTAGGGTTAAGGGTTAGGGTAAGGCTTAGGGGTTAGGGTGAAGGGTTAGGGTCAAGGATTAGGGTTTTTGTTAGGCATAGCGTTGGGGTTAGAAGTAAGGGTTACTGTCAGTGTTAGGGTTGTAGGTAGGGTTACGGTTAGGGTTAGCGGTTTAGAATTAGGGTTAGGGATTAGGTGTCACAGTGATGACTAGGAGATAGGGTTAGAATTATGGGATAGGGGTTGTTCTCAGGAAATGGGTTATGCATTAACGTTAGGATAAGAGGTTAAAGTTAGGCGCACGGGGAGGTTTACGTGTTAAGGGGAGAAATAGGAACAGGGTTGGGTGTTATGTTCAGGGTTAGGGTTATCTGTTAAAGGTATTGTTTATGCTTAGCACACGGGCCCTGTCTGCATTAGGCGGGCGGGGGGAGTTTAGGGGGCTAGGATTGTACCCGGGAACCCACTCTATCATACTCTGGGTATGGGCCCGTGGGTTTCATGCAGGACACAGTGGTAGAGCCTCCTTTCACCCATGGCATGGGAGGATGGCAGGCTTTCTAAACTCTAAGAAATCAAGAAGTGTGAGAATGAGATTTAGGGTTGGATTATGGTTAGGGTTAAGGATGAAGTTTAGTGTTAGGGTGAGGGCTTAGGCTTAGGTATTAGGGTTAGGGTTAAAGGTTACTCTTAGGTTTAACGGTTACACTTTG
>NW_027183125.1:0-70678 GCF_041146395.1 Eulemur rufifrons | reverse complement strand
TAGGCGTGCCAAACTCTATTTTGGTTTCAGAGTGAGAGTCATATATGGGAAGGCTTACATTCACTCAGAGAAAGCAACAATGGTGTGGTGGTTTGTAGGCATACTGAACTCTAGTTTGGAAGAAGTAGGAGAATGATATATGGGAACGCTTACATTCATGCAGAGAAAGCAATTATGGGGTGGCTTTTTTGTAGCCATGCAAATCTCTATTTTGCAAGAAGTTAAAGAGTAATATATAGGAAAGCGTACCGTCATTTATAGAAACCAACTTTCGGGGGATGGTTTGTAGGCCTGCAAAACTCTACTTTGGAAGAAGGGGGAGAGTCATATGGGGGACTGGGTACATTCACTCGGAGAAATCAACGATGGGGTTGTGGTTTGTAGGCATACTAAACTCTAGTTTGGAAGAAGTACGAGAATCATATATAGGAACGCTTACATTCATGCAGAGAAAGCAACTATGGAGTGATGTTTGTATGCCTACTAAACGATAGTTTGGAGGATGTTCGAGAGTCATATCTGGAAAGCTTACAGTCATTTAGCGAAAGCAACTCTCTTGGGATGGTTCGTAGGCCTGCTAAACTCTATTTTCAATGAAGTGTTAGAATCATATGCAGGAACGCTTACATTCACTCAGAGAAAGCAACGTTGGGCCTACCATTCGATCCAGCAATCCCATTACTGGGCATCTACCCAGAAGAACAAAAGTCATTCTATAAAAAAGACACCTGCACCCGAATGTTTATAGCAGCACAATTCACAATCGCAAAGATATGGAAACAACCCAAATGCCCATCGATTCATGAATGGATTAACAAAATGTGGTATATGTATACCATGGAATATTACTCAGCTATTAGAAATGATGGCAATATGGCATCTCTTTGGCTCTCCTGGAGTGAGCTGGAACCCATTCTATTAAGTGAAGTATCCCAAGAATGGAAAAACAAGCACCACATGTACTCACCAGCAAACTGGTTTCCCTGAGAGCACATTTGGGATTCACACCAATTGGGTATTGGACAGAGGTCGGGGCTGGGTGGAAGGGATGGGTGTATACCTACTTGATGAGTGCGATGCGCACTGCCTGGGGAATGGACACGTTTGAAGTTCTCTCCGGGGGGGATGGGGTGGGGGGAGGGGAGGAGGGCACACCTACATGATGAGAGTGATGTGCACTGTCTAGGAAATGGACACAACTAAAGCTCAGACTCGGGGGGATGGGGAGGCATGGGCAATGTATATAGCCTGATCTTTTGTACCCCCTTGATGAGCTGAAAAACAAACAAAAAATAAAAATAAAAAAAAAAAAGAAAGCAACGTTGGGGTGGCCGTTTTTGAGCATACTAAACTCTACTTTGGAAGAGGTACGAGAGACATAAATACGAACGCTTACATTAACACAGAGAAAGCAAATACGGGGTGCTGTAGTGCAGGCATGCTAAAATATAGATTGGAAGAAGTTCGAAAGCTGACAGTCACTTAGAGAAAGCAACTCTTGGCGGGTGATTTTTAGGTCTGCTAAATTGTATTTTGAAAGACGTACCAGAGTCATATATACAAACGCTTACATTCATGCAGAGAAAGAAACTATGGGGTGACGTGTTGTTGGCATGCTAAACTGAAGTTTGAAAGGAGTTCCAGAGCGTTATATAGGATAGCTTACAGTCACCTAGAGAAAACAACACTCGGGACAGCTTTGCAAGCCTCTAAACACTAATTAGCAGCAATTGTGAGAGTCAAATATGGGAACGCTTACATTCACGGAGAGAACACAACGTTTGGGTGGTGGTTTGTAGGCATAATAACTGTAGGTCGGAAGAAGTAGGAGAGTCATATATATGAACGGTTACATTCACGCAGAGAAAGAAACTGTTGGGTGGTGTATGTACGCATGTTAATCTATACTTTGGAGGAAGTTTGAGAGTCATATCTTGGGAAAATTACAGTCACATAGCTAAATCAACCATCGGGGACTGGTTTGTAGGTCTGCTAAATTCTATTTTGGAAAAAGTGATTCATATAAGGGAATTCTTATGTTCACTCAGAGAAAGCAACGATGCGGTGGTGTATTGTTGGCATGCTAAACTTTAGTTTGGAAGAAGTTCGAGAGTTTTACATAGGAAAGCTTACATTCACCTAGAGAAAGCAACTCTCAGGATGTGGTTTATAGGCCTGGTGAACTCTAATTTGGATCAAGTGTGAGAGTCATACATACGAGTTCCAAAATACAGTTTAGTATGCCTACAAACCACCAGCCTAACATTGCTTTCTCTGAGTGGATATAGGCCTTCCCTTATATGAATCTCGGACTGCTTTCAAAATGCAATTTGCCGGACCTACAAAGCACCGCCCGAGAGTTGCTTTCTCTCACTATAAGCTTTCCTATATATGACTTTGGAACATAGTTTAGCATGCCAACAAAAGGCCACCCCATAGTTTGCGTGAATGTAAGCGTTCCTATGCATCACGCTCGTACTTCTTCCAAAGTATAGTACACCTACCAACCACCTCCCCAACGTTGCTTTTTCTGAGTGAATGTAAGCATTCTTTTATTCTCGTACTTCCTCCAAACTCCAGTTTAGTGTGACTAAAAATCACCACCGCAACCCTGCTTTCCGTGAGTGAATGTTAGCGTTCCCGTTTATGATTCACACTTCATCCAAAATAGAATTTAGCAGAACTACAAACCGGCCCCCAAGGGTTGCTTTCTCTGTGAGACTGTAAGCTTTCCTATTACTCTTAACTTCTTTGCAACTAGAGATTTGCATGCCTACAAAACACCACCCCATAGTTGCCGTCTCTGCGTGAATGTAAGCACTCATATATATGACTCTGCTACTTCTTCCAAAATACAGTTTAGTATGCTTACAAACAACCACCCAAAAGTTAAGTTCTCTGAGAGAATGTTAGCGTTCCCATGTATGACAGTCACAAATGGTGCAAGATAGAGTTTAGCAGGCTTACAAACAATCTCTCGAAAGTTGCTTCCTCTAGCGGACTGTAAGCTTTCCTATAAAAGACTGTCGAACTTTTTCGAAACTGCATTTCAGCACGCCAACAAAACATCACCACATAGTTTTTCTCAGCATAAATGTAACAGATTTTATATATGACTCTGGTACTTCTTTCAAAATACAATTTAGCAGACCTAAAAATCCACCGCCAAGAGTTGCTTTCTCTAAATGACTGTCTGCTTTCGAACTTCTTCCAAACTATATTTTAGCAGGCCTACAAAACACCGCCCCATAGTTGCTTTCTCTGCGTCCATATAAGCCTTCATATATATGACTCTAGCACTTCTTCCAAACTGGAGTTAGTATACCTACAAACCGGCACCCCAATTTACCTTTCTCTGAGTGAATGAAGCGTATCCATGTATGCCTGTTTCACTTCATCCAAATTAGAGTTTAGCGGCCTACAAACCACCTCCTGTGAGTTGCTTTCTCTAGGTGACTGTAAACTTTCCTATATAAGACTCTCGAACTTCTTCCAAACTACAGTTTAGCATGCCAACAATACAGCGCCCCATCGTTGATTTCTGTGAGTCAACATAAGCGTTCCCATCTATGACTCTCACTCTTTTTCCAAAATAGAATTTAGCAGACCTACACACCAGCCCCCGATGGTTCCTTTCTCTAAATGACTCTAATTTTCCCCAGATATGACTCTCGAACTTCCTCCAAACTACAGATTATGATGATTACATACGCCACCCCACAGTTGCTTTCTCTGCGTGAATGTAACCGTTCATATATGACTCTCCTACTTCTTCGAACTACAGTTGTTATTCCTACAAACCACCACGACAAAGTTCTTTCTCTGAGTGAATGCAAGCGTTCTCACACTTCATCCAAATTACAGTTTAGCAGACCTACCAACAAACTACAGAGAGTTGTTTTCTCTGTGTCACTGTACTCTTTCCTATATAAGGCTCTCGAACTTCTTCCAAACCACAGTTTAGCATGCCAACAAAATACGATCACAGAGTTGCTTTCTCTGCGTGAATGTAAGCATTCGTATATATGACTCTCCTACTTCCTCCAAAATACAGTTTAGAATGCTTAAAAACCACCACCCAAACGTTGCGTTCTCTGAGTGAATGTAAGCGTTCCCATGTTTGACTCTCACAATTGATGCAAATTAGAGTTTAGCACGCTTAGAAACAATCTGCCGAGAGTTACTTTCTCTAGGTGACTGTAAGCTTTCTTATATAAGACTCGCGAACTTCTTCCAAACTACTGTTTAGCATGCCAACGAAACACTGCCCCATCGTTGATTTCTCTGAGTGAACATAAGCGTTCCCACATATGACTTTCACTCTTCTTCCAAAATAGAATTTAGCAGATCTACAAAACGGCCCCCGATGGTTGCTTTCTCTAAGTGACTGCAATTTTCCCCAGATATGACTCTCGAACTTCCTCCAAAGTATAGATTAACATGCGTACATACACCACCCAACAGTTTCTTTCTCTGCGTGAATGTAACCGTTCATATATATGACTCTCCTACTTCTTCCGAACTACAGTTATTATGCCTACAAACCACCACCCAAACGTTGTGTTCTCTCCGTGAATGTAAGCGTTCCCATGTTTGACTCTCACAATTGCTGCTAATTAGTGTTTAGAGGCTTGCAAAGCTGTCCCGAGTGTTGCTTTCTCTAGGTGACTGTAAGCTATCCTATATAACACTCTGGAACTCCTTTCAAACTGCAGTTTAGCATGCCAAAAACACATCACCCCATAGTTTCTTTCTCTGCATGAATGTAAGCGTTTGTATATGACTCTGGTACGTCTTTCAAAATACAATTTAGCAGACCTAAAAATCACCCGCCAAGAGTTGCTTTCTCTAAGTGACTGTCAGCTTTCGAACTTCTTCCAATCTATAGTTTAGCATGCCTGCATTACAGCACCCCGTATTTGCTTTCTCTGTGTTAATGTAAGCGATCGTATTTATGTCTCTCGTACCTCTTCCAAAGTAGAGTTTAGTATGCTCAAAAACGGCCACCCCAACGTTGCTTTCTCTGAGTGAATGTAAGCGTTCCTGCATATGATTCTAACACTTCATTGAAAATAGAGTTTAGCAGGCCTACGAACCACCCCCAGAGAGTTGCTTTCTCTAAATGACTGTAAGCTTTCCAGATATGACTCTCGAGCATCCTCCAAACTATCGTTTAGTAGGCATACAAACATCACTCCATAGTTGCTTTCTCTGCATGAATGTAAGCGTTCCTATATATGATTCTCGTCCTTCTTCCAAACTAGAGTTTAGTATGCCTACAAACCACAACCCCATCGTTGATTTCTCCGAGTGAATGTACCCAGTCCCCCATATGACTCTCCCCCTTCTTCCAAAGTAGAGTTTTGCAGGCCTACAAACCATCCCCCAAAAGTTGGTTTCTATAAATGACGGTACGCTTTCCTATATATTTCTCTTTAACTTCTTGCAAAATAGAGATTTGCATGGCTACAAAAAAGCCACCCCATAATTGCTTTCTCTGCATGAATGTAAGCGTTCCCATATATCATTCTCCTACTTCTTCCAAACTAGAGTTCAGTATGCCTACAAACCACCACACCATCGTTGCTTTCTCTGAGTGAATGTAAGCCTTCCCATATATGACTCTCACTCCGAAACCAAAATAGAGTTTAGCACGCCTACATTCCACACCCAGAGATTTGCTTTAAGCGACTCTAAGCTTTCTTATATGTGATTCTCAAACTTCGTCCAAACTAGAGTTTAGCATGCCTAGAAAACACCACCCCACAGTTCCTTTCTCTGCATGAATGTAAGCGTTTGAATATATGACACTAGTACTTCTTTCAAAATACAATTTAGCAGACCTAAAAATCCACCGCCAAGAGTTGCTTTCTCTAAATGACTGTCTGCTTTCGAACTTCTTCCAAACTATATTTTAGCAGGCCTACAAAACACCGCCCCATAGTTGCTTTCTCTGCGTCCATATAAGCCTTCATATATATGACTCTAGTACTTCTTCCAAACTGGAGTTAGTATACCTACAAACCGGCACCCCAATTTACCTTTCTCTGAGTGAATGAAGCGTATCCATGTATGCCTGTTTCACTTCATCCAAATTAGAGTTTAGCGGCCTACAAACCACTCCTGTGAGTTGCTTTCTCTAGGTGACTGTAAACTTTCCTATATAAGACTCTCGAACTTCTTCCAAACTACAGTTTAGCATGCCAACAATACAGCGCCCCATCGTTGATTTCTCTGAGAAAACATAAGCGTTCCCATCTATGACTCTCACTCTTTTTCCAAAATAGAATTTAGCAGACCTACACACCAGCCCCCGATGGTTCCTTTCTCTAAATGACTCTAATTTTCCCCAGATATGACTCTCGAACTTCCTCCAAACTACAGATTATGAGGATTACATACGCCACCCCACAGTTGCTTTCTCTGCGTGAATGTAACCGTTCATATATGACTCTCCTACTTCTTCGAACTACAGTTGTTATTCCTACAAACCACCACGACAAAGTTCTTTCTCTGAGTGAATGCAAGCGTTCTCACACTTCATCCAAATTACAGTTTAGCAGACCTACCAACAAACTACAGAGAGTTGTTTTCTCTGTGTCACTGTACTCTTTCCTATATAAGGCTCTCGAACTTCTTCCAAACCACAGTTTAGCATGCCAACAAAATACGATCACAGAGTTGCTTTCTCTGCGTGAATGTAAGCATTCGTATATATGACTCTCCTACTTCCTCCAAAATACAGTTTAGAATGCTTAAAAACCACCACCCAAACGTTGCGTTCTCTGAGTGAATGTAAGCGTTCCCATGTTTGACTCTCACAATTGATGCAAATTAGACTTTAGCACGCTTAGAAACAATCTGCCGAGAGTTACTTTCTCTAGGTGACTGTAAGCTTTCTTATATAAGACTCGCGAACTTCTTCCAAACTACTGTTTAGCATGCCAACGAAACACTGCCCCATCGTTGATTTCTCTGAGTGAACATAAGCGTTCCCACATATGACTTTCACTCTTCTTCCAAAATAGAATTTAGCAGACCTACACACCAGCCCCCGATGGTTCCTTTCTCTAAATGACTCTAATTTTCCCCAGATATGACTCTCGAACTTCCTCCAAACTACGGATTATGATGATTACATACGCCACCCCACAGTTGCTTTCTCTGCGTGAATGTAACCGTTCATATATGACTCTCCTACTTCTTCGAACTACAGTTGTTATTCCTACAAACCACCACGACAAAGTTCTTTCTCTGAGTGAATGCAAGCGTTCTCACACTTCATCCAAATTACAGTTTAGCAGACCTACCAACAAACTACAGAGAGTTGTTTTCTCTGTGTCACTGTACTCTTTCCTATATAAGGCTCTCGAACTTCTTCCAAACCACAGTTTAGCATGCCAACAAAATACGATCACAGAGTTGCTTTCTCTGCTTGAATGTAAGCATTCGTATATGTGACTCTCCTACTTCCTCTAAAATACAGTTTAGAATGCTTACAAACTACCACCCAAACGTTGCATTGTCTGAGTGAATGTAACCGTTCCCATGTTTGACTCTCACAATTGCTGCTAATTAGTGTTTAGAGGCTTGTAAACCTGTCCCGAGTATTGCTTTCTCTAGGTGAGTGTAAGCTATCCTATATAACACTCTCGAACACCTTCCAAACTGCAATTTAGCATCCCCACAACACATCACCCCATAGTTTCTTTCTCTGCATGAATGTAAGCATTTGTATATGACTCTGGTACGTCTTTCAAAATACAATTTAGCAGACCTAAAAATCACCCGCCAAGAGTTGCTTTCTCTAAGTGACCGTCAGCTTTCGAACTTCTTCCAATCTATAGTTTAGCATGCCTGCACTACAGCAGCCCGTATTTGCTTTCTCTGTGTTAATGTAAGTGTTCGTATTTATGTCTCTCGTACCTCTTCCAGAGTAGAGTTTAGTATGCCCAATAACGGCCACCCCAACGTTGCTTTCTCTGAGTGAATGTAAGCGTTCCTGCATATGATTCTAACACTTCATTGAAAATAGAGTTTAGCAGGCCTACGAACCACCCCCAGAGAGTTGCTTTCTCTAAATGACTGTAAGCTTTCCAGATATGACTCTCGAACATCCTCCAAACTATAGTTTAGTAGGCATACAAACATCACTCCATAGTTGCTTTCTCTGCATGAATGTAAGCGTTCCTATATATGATTCTCGTCCTTCTTCCAAACTAGAGTTTAGTATGCCTACAAACCACAACCCCATCGTTGATTTCTCCGAGTGAATGTACCCAGTCCCCCATATGACTCTCCCCCTTCTTCCAAAGTAGAGTTTTGCAGGCCTACACACCATCCCCCGAAAGTTGGTTTCTATAAATGACGGTACGCTTTCCTATATATTACTCTTTAACTTCTTGCAAAATAGAGATTTGCATGGCTACAAAAAAGCCACCCCATAATTGCTTTCTCTGCATGAATGTAAGCGTTCCCATATATCATTCTCCTACTTCTTCCAAACTAGAGTTCAGTATGCCTACAAACCACCACACCATCGTTGCTTTCTCTGAGTGATTGTAAGCCTTCCCATATATGACTCTCACTCTGAAACCAAAATAGAGTTTGGCACGCCTACATTCCACACCCAGAGATTTGCTTTAGCGACTCTAAGCTTTCTTATATGTGATTCTCAAACTTCGTCCAAACTAGAGTTTAGCATGCCTAGAAAACACCACCCCAGAGTTGCTTTCTCTGCATGAATGTAAGCGTTTGTATATATGACTCTGGTACTTCTTTCAAAATACAATTTAGCACACCGAAAAATCAACCGCCGAGAGTGGCTTTCTCTAAGTGACTGTCTGTTTTCGAACTTCTTCCAAATTATATTTTAGCATGCCTACAAAACACCACCCCATAGTTGCTTTCTCTGCATCAATATAAGCGTTCATATATATGCCTCTCTCACTTCATCTAAATTAGAGTTTAGCAGGCCTACAAACAACACCCCGTGAGTTGCTTTCTCTAGGTGACTGTAAACTTTCCTATATAAGAATCTCCAACTTCTTTCAAACTACACCCTCCCAACAAAACACCACACCGTGGTTGCTTTCTCTGAGTGAACATAAGCGTTCCCATATATGACTCACACTCTGTTTCCAAAATAGAATTTAGCAGATCTACAAACCAGCCCAAGATGGTTCCTTTCTCTAAGTGACTATAATTTTCCCCAGATATGACTCTCGCACTTCCTCCAAACTACAGATTAACATGCATACATCGCCACCCCACAGTTGCGTTCTCTGCGTGAATGTAACGGTTCATATATATGACTCTCCTACTTCTTCCCAACTACAGTTATTATGCCTTCAAATCATCACGATGTTTCTTTCTCTGAGTGAATGAATGCAAGCGTTCTCACATTTCATCCAAGTTAGAGTTTAGCAGGCCTACCAATAAACTTCCGAGAGTTGTTTTCTCTGTGTCACTGTAATCTTTCCTATATAAGACTCTCGAACTTCTTCCAAACCACAGTTTAGCATGCCAACAAAATACCACCCCAGAGTTGCTTTCTCTGCCTGAATGTAAGCGTTCATATACATGACTCTCGTACTTCCTCCAAAATACAGTTTAGAATGCCTACAAACCACCACCCAAACGTTGCGTTCTCTGAATGAATGAAAGCATTCCCATGTTTGACTCTCACAATTGATGCAAAGTAGAGTTTAGCAGGCCAAGAAAGGCTCTCCCGAGAGTTGCTTTCTCTAGGTGACTGTAAGCTTTCCTAAATAAGACTCTCCAACTTCTTCCAAACTACAGGTTAACATGCCCACAAAACATCACCCCATGGTTTTTTCTTTGCATGAATGTAAGCATTAGTATATATGACTCTGGTACTTCTTTCAAAATACAATTTAGCAGACCTAAAAATCACCCACCAAGAGTTGCTTTCTCTAAGTGACTGTTCAGGTTTAGAACTTCTTCCAAACTATAGCATGCTTACAAAACACCACCCCGTAGTTGCTTTCTCTGTGTGAATGTAAGCCTTCCCAAATATCATTCTCGTACTTCTTCCAAACTATTTAGTATGCCTACAAAAACCACCCCAGTGTTGTTTCTCTGAGGGAATGTAAGCGGTCCCATGTTTAACTCTCACACTTCATCCAAATTAGAGTTTAGCATGTGTACAAAAAAATCTCCCGAGAGTTGCTTTCCCTAGGTGACGGTAATCTTTCCTGTATAAGGTTCTCCAACTTCTTCCAAACTGCAGTTTAGCATGCCTACAAAACCTGACGCCATAAGTGCTTTCTCTGCGTGAATGTAAGTGTTCCTATATAGGACTCTCGTACTTCTTCCAAACTACAGTTTAGTATGCCCTACAAACCACCACCCAAACGTTGTTTTCTCTGAGTGAATGTAAGCGTTCCCATATATGACTCTCACACTTCAACCAAAATAACTCTATTTCAACCAAAATAACTCTACATTCCACACCCAGAGAGTTGCTTTCTCTACGTGACTGTAAACTTTCCTATATATGACTCTCAAACTTCGTCGAAACTAGAATTTTGCAAGCCTACAAAACACCACCCCATAGTTGCATTCGGTGCCGGAATGTAAGCGGTTCTACATGTGATTCTCTTGCTTCTTCCAAATTACAGGTTAGTATGCCTAGGAACCACAACCACAACGTTGCTTTCACTGAGTTCCCATATATTATTCTAACACTTCATTGAAAATAGAGTTTAGCAGGCCTACGAAACACCCCCGAGAGTTGCTTTCTCTAAGTGACTGTAAGCTTCCCAGATATGGCTCTCGAACTTCCTCCAAACTATATTTTAGTAGGCATACAAACATCACTCCGTAGTTGCTTTCTCTGCGTGAAGGTAAGCGTTCCTATATACGATTCTCGTACTTCTTCCAAACTAGAGTTGACTATGCCTACAAATCACAATCCCATCGTTGATTTCTCTGAGTGAATGCACGCGGTCCCCAATATGACTCTCCCCCACTTCCAAACTGGAGTTTTGCAGGTGTACAAAACATCCCCCGAGAGTTGGTTTCTATGACTATACCCTTTCCTATATATTACTCCTTAACTTCTTCCAAACTAGAGATTAGCATGGCTACAAAAACGCCACCCTATAATTGCTTTCTCTACGTGAATGTAAGCGTTCCCATATATCATTCTCCTACTTCTTCCAAACTAGAGTTTAGTATGCCTACAAACCACCACGCCATCTTAAACCAAAATAGAGTTTAGCAGGCCTACATTCCACACCCAGAGATTTGCTTTCTGTAAGTGACTCTAAGCTTTCTTATATGTGTTTCTCAAACTTCGTCCAAACTAGAGTTTAGCATGCCTATAAGACACCACCCCATAGTTACTTTCAGTGCGTCAAAATGTATGTGTTCCTATATGTGATTCTCGTGCTTCTTCCAAACTGCAGTTTAGTAAGCCTACAAACAACCCCATCGTTGCTTTCTCTGAGTGAATGTAAGCGTTCTCATATATGATTCTCACACTTCAACTAAAACAGGGTTTTGCAGGCCTACAAACAACCCGCCAAGACTTGCTTTTTCAAAGTGGCTGTTACCTTTCCTATATAGGACTCTGGAACTTCTCCCAAGCTAGACTTTAACATGTCTACCTGACACTACTCCGTAGTTGCTCTCGCTGTGTGAATTTAAGCGTTCCTATATATGAGTCTTGTACCTCTTCTTAACTAGCATCTGGCATGCCAAAATAACACTCCTCCATAGTTGCTTTCTTTGATTCAATGTAAACATTCCTATATATGTCTCTCGCACTTCTTCCAAACTAGAGTTAAGTCTACAAACCAATCCCCGACAGCTGTTTTCTCTGAACGAATTTAAGCGTTCCTATATATGACTATGGCACTTCCTCCAAACTAGAGTTTAGCAAGCCTACACTCCACCCCTGTTCGTTGCTTTCTCTAAGTTACTGTAAGCTTTCCTATACATGGCTCTCGAAATTTTCCAAACTAGAGTTAGCATGCCTACTATACACCTACACATAATTGCTTTGTCTGAGTGAATATAAGCCTTCCTATATATGACTGTCGCACTTTTTCCAAATTAGAGTGTAGCCAGCCTGGAAAGCACCCCTTATAGTTGCTTTCATTGAGTGAATGTTAACATTCCTATGTATGACTCTCGCAACTTTTCCAATCTAAGATTTTAGCAATGCTACAAATCCCCCGCCGAGAGTTCCTATACATAACTGTCCTCTTTTTCCAAGCTAGAGTTTAGGAAGCCTAGAATCCGTCCCCCCCTAGACGCTTTATGTGAACGTAAACGTTCCTATATATGACTCTCGCCTTCCTCCAAACTAGAGCTTAGCAAGCCTACAAACCAACTCCCTATAATTGCTTTCTCTGAATGAATGATATCGTTCCTATATAAGACTCTCGAACTTCTTCCAAACCAGAGTTTAACAAGCCAAAAAAGCACCCCCCATAGATGCTTCCTCTAACTCAAAGCTAATATTCCTATATATGATTCAGCTTCTTCATCCAAACTAGAGTAAGGCAAGCCTACAAATCACACACCAATAGTTGCTTTCTATAAGTAAATGTAAGCGTCCTTATATATGACTATAGCAATTCTTCCAAACTGGAGTTTAGCAAGCCTTACAGACCCCAGGACTCCACTCCATAGTACCCTGGGCATTGGCGCCTGCCTGTCATGCAGGACATAGGGGCGGACCCTCATCTCAGACACGGCATTGGTGGATTGTAGGCTTTTTTTAAGTTTTTGAATTGAAGAACTCTGAGAATTGGAATTCGGTTTAGGTTAAGGTTAGGTGTTAGGGACTAGGATTAGGTTTAGGGGTTAGGGTTTTAGGTTAGAATTAAGATTAGGATTACTGTTAGGGTTAGAGAATAGGATTATGTTTAGTGGTTGGGTTTAGGTGTACGGTGAGAGGCAAGAGTAAGGGTCAGGGATTAGGGTTACTGTTAGGAGTTAGATTCAGGGCTTACTAAGGGTTTGGTTTAGTGATAGGGTTAGGGCTTACGTTTAACGGTGTGTGTTAGGGCACGGGCCCCGTCTAATGTACGGGGCACTGTGGGTGTGGAGCAAGGCTGCGTCCCCACTTCATCTTACCCTGGGTGTTGGGCTTCAACTGTCACACAGGACAAAGACAGAGGCTCATGAAACGCATGGTTAGGATTAAGGTTTAAGGTTAGGGTCAGGGTTGAGGGTTAGGGTGAGGGTTAACAGTTAGAGTTAGGGTAAGGGGGTTAGGTATAGGGTTAGGGTTAAGGGTCAGGTGCATAGTTCAGGTTTAAGGTTAGCATTAGAGGGTAGGGTTAGTGTAACTGTAGGTCAGTGTTGGGGTTAGATCTCTAGGCATTAGGGTAAAGGTTAGGGTTAGGGTTAAGAGTTAGGGTTAAGTTTAATGGTTAAGGATTGGGATTAGGCTTGAGGGTTAGGGTTAAGGTTATGGGTAATGATTAAGGATCAAAGGTTAGGGTTATTTTTAGGCGTAGGGTTAGGGTAAGGGGTTAGGGTTAGTGTTAGTGATGTTGGTAGGGTTAAGGTTAGGGTTGGCGTTTCAGAATTAGGGATTAGGTGTTATGGTTTTAGCTAGGAGTTAGGGTTAGAATTACACTATAGGGCTTGTTCTCAGGGTGTGATGCATTAACGTTAGGATAAGGGGTTAAAGTTAAGGTTACGATGAGGTTTACGTGTTAAGGTGAGCAGTAGGATCAGGGTTAGGTGTTATGTTCTGGGTTAGGGTTATGGGTGAGGGGTAGGGTTTATCCTTAGGGCACGGGCCCTGTATGCACTAGGAGGCGAAGTTAGGGGTCTGTGATGGTCGCTGGGAACCCACTCTATCGTACGCAGTGTATGGGCCTCTGGGTTTCATGCAGGACACTGTGGCAGAGCCGGCTTTCATGCATGGCTTAGTAGGATTGTAGGCTTTCAAAACTCTGATAAAGCAAGAAGTCTGAGAATTAGATTTTGGGTTAGGATTACGGCACGGTTTAGGGATGAAGATTAGTGGTTAGGGTGAGGGCTTAGGGTTAGGGGTTAGGGTTAGGGTTAGGGTTGCTGGTAGGGTGAAGGTTAGGTTTGACGTTTTAGAACTAGGGATGAGGTGTTACGGTTATGACTATGGTTTAGGATTAGAATTACGGGATAGGGCTTCTTCTCAAGGTTTTATGCATTCACGTTAAGTTAAGGGGCTAAGTTAGGGTTACAGGGAGGTTTATGTTTTAAGGTGAGCAATAGGATCAGGGTTAGGTGTTATGTTCAGGGAGAGGGTTATCTGTTAGGGGTAGTGTTTATACTTAGCGTACGGGCCCTGTCTGCACTGGGCGGGGGGCGGGGGTTAGGGGGATGGGATTGTCCCCGGGAACCCACTCTATCGTACGCTGGGTATGGGCTCCTGGGTTTCATGAAGGACACAGTGGCAGAGCCCCCTTTTACTCATGGCATGGGAGGATTGTAGGCTTTCTAAACTTTGAGAAAGCAAGAACTCTGAGAATTAGATTTAGGGGTAGGATTCTGGTAATGTTTAGGGATGAAGATTAGTGTCAGGGTGGGGTCTTGGGTTAGGGGTTGGGGTTAAAGGTTAGTGTTAAGTTTAACAATTACAGTTAGGTTTATGGTTAAGTCTCAGGGATAGGGTTAAGGTTTGGGTTTAGCGTTTGGCACAGGGGTAGGCTTCAGTGTTAGCTTCATGGTTAAAGATTAGGAGTAGGGTTAGTGTGAGGGTTAAGGGTAAGGGTCAAGATTAAGGGTTCAGGTTGGGGTTAGGCTTAGGTTTAGGGTTAGGGGTTAGGGTTAGGCTTAGGGTCAAGGGTTAGGATTAAGGTTAAGTGTTGGGCTTAGGGTTGGGGTTAATTTTTTTATTTTTTATTTTTTATTTTATTTTATTTTTTTATTTTTATTTTTATTTTTATTTAATTTTACAGAATCAAAGAGTCTAACAGTATATCTTGTTAGATACAGTATGTCCTCATAATGTATACATTATTTCTTGTACAATGATATGTAATAATATGGGAAATATTCATGATAAATTATTAAGTGAACAGTGCAAGTTAAAAACAATAGTTTCATATTTTTTTCCCCACCCCCCCTTTCCCAAGTCAGCACCTTCAAGTGTTACCACTCCCCAAACGGTGCGCAATGCACTCATTGTGTAGGCATACCCCCATCCCCTCCCCCACCCCCCACCTCAGTCTGATGTCCAATTGGTGTCGTTCCCAGATTTGTATTTAGGTGATGATCAAGGAAACCAATTTTCTGGTGAGTACATGTGATGCTTGTTTTTCCATTCTTGGGATACTTCACTTAATATAATGGGTTCCAACTCTCTCCAGGAGAACCATAGAGATGTTGTATCTTCATCATTCCTTATAGCTGAGTAGTATTCCATGGTATACATATACCACAGTTGACTAATCCAATCATGTATTGATGGGCATTTGGGTTGTTTCCACATCTTTGCTATTGTGAATTGTGCTGCTATAAACATTTGGGTACACGTGCCTTTGTTACAGAATGACCTTTCTTCCTTTGGGTATATGCCTAGTAATGGGATTGCTGGGTCAAATGGCAGGTCTACTTGAATCTGTTTAAGATACCTCCATAATGCTTTCCACAGAGGTTGCACTAGTTTGCAGTCCCACCAGCAGTGTATTAGTGTTCCTGTCTCTCCACACCCACGCCAACATGTGTTGTTTTGGGTTTTTTTGATAAAGGCCATTCTCACTGGGGTTAAGTGATATCTCATTGTGGTTTTGATTTGCATTTCCCTGATGATTAGAGATGTTGAACACTTTTTCATATGTTTGTTAGCCATTTTTATATCTTCTTTTGAAAAATTTCTATTCATGTCCTTTGCCCACTTTTTGATAGGGTTGCTTGATTTTTTCTTGTTGATTTTCCTGAGTTCTAAATAGATTCTTGTTATCAGTCCTTTATCTGATGTGTAGTATGCAAAAATTTTTTCCCATTCTGTAGGTGGTCTGTTTATTCTCTGGACTGTTTCTTTGGCTGTGCAGAAGCTTTTTAATTTAATCATGTCCCATTCATTTATTTTTGTTGCTGCTGTGATTGCCTTGGGGGTCTTCTTCATAAATTCTTTGCCTAGGCCAATGTCTGTAAGAGTCTTTCCTACATTTTCTTCTACAATTCTGATTGTATCACGCCTAAGGTTTAAGTCTGTTATCCACCGTGATTTGATTTTTGTGAGAGGTGAAAGCTGTGGGTCCTGTTTCAGTCTTCTACAAGTGGCTAACCAATTCTCCCAGCACCATTTGTTGAATAGGGATTCTTGTCCCCAGAGTATATTCTTTCCCGCTTTGTCGAAAATTAGGTGACTATATGAGGATGGTTCTATATTTGGATTTTCTGTTGTGTTCCACTGGTCTGTGTCCCTGCACTTGTGCCAATACCAGGCTGTTTTAAGAACCACGGCCTTGTAGTATAGTTTGAGGTCTGGCAAATTAATACCTCCCATTTTGTTTTTGTTGCTTAAAATTGCTTTTGCTATACGGGGTCTTCTTTGATTCCATACAAAGTGTATAATTATTTTCTCTATGTCTGTAAAGAATGATGTTGGTAATTTAATAGGGATTGCATTGAATCTGTAGATCACTTTGGGTAGTATAGACATTTTAACCATGTTGATTCTTCCAATCCACGAGCATGGTATATTTTTCCATCTATTTGCAAGTTCTGCTATTTCTTTTCTCAGTGTTTCATAGTTTTCCTTATAGAGGTCCTTTACCTCTTTAGTTAGATATATACCTAGATATTTTATTTTCTTTGTTGCAATTTTGAAGGGTATTGAGTCTTTAATTTGGTTTTCCGATTGACTGTTATTGGCATATATAAATGCCTCTGATTTGTGTATATTAATTTTGTAGCCTGAGACTTTGCTGTATTCGTTAATCAATTCCAGGAGTCTCTTGGTTGAATCCTGGGGGTTTTCCAGATATAACATCATATCATCAGCAAAAAGTGAGAGTTTGATCTCTTCCTTCCCTATTTGGATTCCCTTGATTCTGCTCTCTTGCCTGATAGCTCTCGCAAGGACTTCCAATACTATGTTGAAAAGTAATGGAGACAATGGGCAGCCCTGTCTGGTTCCAGTTCTAAGTGGGAGTGCTTTCAGTTTTTCCCCATTCAGTATGATGTTGGCTGTGGGTTTGTCATATATGGCTTGTATCATTTTTAGGTAGGTTCCATCAATGCCTATTTTGGTAAGCGTTTTTATCATAAAAGGGTGTTGAATTTTGTCAAATGCTTTTTCTGCATCTAATGAGAGTATCATATGGTTTTTGTTTTTGCTTCTATTTATGTGGTGAATTACATTTATAGATTTACGTATGTTGAACCACCCCTGCATCTCAGGGATGAAGCCCACTTGGTCGTGGTGGATTACTTTTTTGATAAGTACTTGGATTCGATTTGCTAGTATTTTATTGAAAATTTTTGCATCTATATTCATGAGGGAAATTGGTCTGTAGTTCTCTATTTTTGTTGTGTCCTTTCCAGGTTTTGGTATTAATGTTATATTGGCTTGGTAGAACGTGTTAGGGAGAACTCCATCCTTCTCAATATTGGAGAATAGTTTATGTAGGATGGGCACCAGTTCTTCCTTGTATGTATGGTAAAATTCAGGTGTGAACCCATCTGGACCAGGGCTTTTCTTTTTGGGAAGATTTTTTATTGCTGTTTCAATTTCAGTTCTTGATATTGGTCTGTTCAGGTACTCTATTTCTTCCTGGTTGAGCCTGGGAAGACTATGTGTTTCTAAAAATTTGTCCATTTCCTCCACATTCTCCAGTTTGTGTGCATAAAGATTTTTGTAGAATTCATAGATGATATCTTGTATCTCTGTAGCATCGGTTGTGATTTCTCCTTTCATGTTCCTAATGGAGGTTATTAGAGATTTTACTTTTGTGCTCTTGGTTAGTCTAGCCAGAGGTGTGTCTATTTTGTTTATCTTTTCAAAGAACCAACTTTTTGTTTTATTAATTTCCCTTATAGTTTCTTTGTTGTCCTTTTCATTTAGTTCTGATTTGATCTTAGTTATTTTTCGCCTTCTGCTGGGTTTGGGATCGTTCTGTTCTTCTTTCTCCAGTTCTTTGAGTCTATTCGTTAGGTTGTCTATTTGCATGTTTTCTGTCTTTTTGATATAGGCATTTATGGATATGAATTTTCCTCTCAGGACTGCTTTAGCTGCATCCCATAGATTTTGATAAGTTGTATCTCCATTGTCATTTAATTCAAAGAAATTTTTTGATTTCCATCTTGATTTCTTCTTTTATAGAATAATTATTCAGGAGAAGGTTATTTAGCTTCCATGACTTTGAGTAAGAGTGAGGGTTTCTGTTTGTGATCATTGTTACTTTTATTCCGCTGTGATCTGAGAAGATGCATGGTATAATTTCTATTTTTTTGAATTTTTGAAGACATGATCAATCTTAGAGAATGTCCCGTGAGCTGATGAGAAGAATGTATATTCTGTGGACTTTGGGTAGAATGTCCTATAGATGTCAGCCATGCCCATTTGTTCTAGCATTCTATTGAGGTCCATTATGTCTTTGTTTATTTTCTGTTTAGAGGATCTGTCCTGTACTGTCAGTGGGGTGTTAAAGTCTCCAGCTATTACAGTATTGTTATCTATCATTTGGTTGAGATCTAGTAGGGTTTGCTTTATGAATCTAGGTGCACGTAGGTTGGGTGTATATATATTGAGTATAGTCATAGCTTCTTGATGAATTGTGCCTTTAATCAGTATGTAGTAGCCATCTTTGTCTTTTATTATTTTTGTTGGTTTGAAAGCTAAGTTATTGGAAATTAAGATTGCCACACCAGCTTTCTTTTGGTTACCATTTGCTTGAAATATCGATTTCCATCCTTTTATTTTCAGTCTAAATGCATCTTTGCAGGTTAGGTGAGTTTCTTGAAGACAGCAGATACTTGGATTGTATTTTTTTATCCATTAGGCCAGTCTATGTCTCTTGAGCGGGGAGTTCAAGCCATTCACATTTATTGAGAAAACTGATAGGTGAGACAGTTTTTTGTTCAGCTTGTTGGGTAGAACTTCATTGTGATGTTTTCTCTCCTGGGCCATTGTGGTATCTGGAATTTCATCTTTAGCTCTTGAGTAGTTTTACATTCGTGGATCTTTCTTGTGCTGATCCGTGTATAATTCTCTTTTGAGTACTTCTTGCAGGGCTGGTCTTGTCTTGGTGAATTCCCTCAACCTTTGTTTATCTGAGAATGTCTTGATTTCTCCTTCGTATAGAAAACTTAGCTTAGCTGGGTACAAGATTCTAGGCTGGGCATTATTCTGTTTCAGAAGCATGAAAATGGGGCCCCAACCTCTTCTTGCTTGTAAGGTTTCAGCTGAGAAATCTGGCGTAATTCTGATGGGTTTTCCTTTGTAAGTTACCTGTTTCTTTCTCCTTACAGCTCGGAGAAGGGACTCTTTAGTGGATATTTTGGTCAGCCTGATGACTACGTGGCGTGGTGTTTTCCTATTTGCTATGAATCTCCCAGGGGTCCTTTGAGCTTCTTGAATCTGTATGTCTAGAGTATTGGCAAGGCCTGGAAAATTTTCCTCGATTATGTCTTCAAATAGCTTGTCCAACCCTTGCTTGTTATCTTCTTCACCCTCAGGAATGCCAATAACTCTCAAGTTAGGTTTCTTCACATAATCCCACATTTCTTGAAGACTCAGATCATTTCTCTTACTTTTTCGATCTATCTCTGTGACTGACTTATTTAGTTGGAAGGAGTTATCTTCAATTTCTGAGATTCTTTCCTCTGTTTGATCTACCCTGCTCTTGAGACTTTCCACAGTGTTTTGTAGCTCTCTGAGTGAATTCTTCACTTCTAGGAGTTCAGTTTGGTTTTTCTTCAATATTTCAATTTCTTTAGTGAATTTTTCCTCCAAATCCTGTATTTTTTGTGTGTTTTCCTTGTGTTGTTTATCCATTGATTCTTGTATATTATTCAGCTTGTTTATAATCCATAATTGGAATTCTTCCTGTGACATGTTGGTGTTTTGAGTCTGGTTTGTGTCAAATGGTTGGGAGCTGGTATTTCTCTTTGGGGATGAGCTTTCCATTTGATTCTTTTTGCTCTCCGTGTTTTTTCGCTGGGCCCTTCCCATCTAGATTTGTCGTTGGATCTTTACTTATAGGTTTAGTCTGGTTAACAGGACTCTTTGTGCTCTATTCTTAGGCTTTGAAACAGTCTAGGTATGTTGCTTCTTTTGGCAAGAGGGGGAGACTGTTGTGTATTGTTCAGAGATTTTTCTGTTTCCGTTGGGGGACTGCTTCCGATGGGTCCAATCCTAGAGAATTGGAGTGATCCAGGACCGCTTTGGTGAGTTAGGACACTGTGTTGTGGCCTTTCAGGAGGCAGGCAGGGTCCACACTAATAGTAGACCGAAATTCTCTTTGTTTGTTTGTTTGTTTGTTTCCCTTTGGTTCTTCCTCTATAGGGGAGGTTTCTGACTCTATTTGCCGGCAAGATACTAGCTATGGGGAGAGGACGGTGACTTTGCTTGCTCAGCGCCCCAGTTGCTGTAGCTCCCACGGGCAAAAGTCTGTCTTGGCCCAATGTCCCCAGGGATCAGGTTCCACACTGTCGCTTCTGGAGAAGTATTCAGTGTTTACACTTGGGCAGGGATCCTATATAAGGTCCGTGGACCAGGGGAGAGGGCTGTCCAGGGAGCCTCTTGGTACCCTATTGCTCCGCAGTGACTTGGCTGTGGGCTCTAGAGTGGCAATTGCGTGCCCGCAGATCTCCGGCCCTGGGGGTGACTACTCAGGATCCGGTATGTACCAGAGCCAGGGACCTGGCCCGTTCCGAAGCTCACCGTGGGTCCCCAGTTAGAAGGCGAGAAGAGAGGAGAAAGAGAAGAGAAAAAAAAAAAAAAGAAAAAGAAAAAAGAAAAGGAAAGAAAGAAAAGAAAGAGGAGAAAACGAAAGAGAAAAGAAAAAAAAGAAGAAAAAGAAAGAAAGAAAAAGAAAAAAAAAAAAGAAAAAAAAAAGAAAAGAAACGCAAAAAGCCAAACCAAAAAACACCAAAAACGCCAACAAAAATGAACAAAAACAAACTACATAGCACTTCACCACACCGCAAGGCAGAAAGATACACAAATCTGAAGTATATAATTCAGTGACTCAATGTTTTTTTGTTTGTTTGTTTGTTTTACGCCTTAGCACAGCTCCGCCCCTTCACTTCCGCTCGGCTAGGTCCGGAGCGGCCATTAGATGTTTTTGTTTTTACACCTTAGCACAGCTCCGCCCCTTCACGCCCGCCCGGCTGGGTCCCGGGCGGTTTCGCAGTGGATTTCAAGATGGCGTCTGCGCGCCCACACAGCTCCGAGGGTGGTGGGGATCCAACCTCCGCGCTCAAAAAGGCGCGGCAGCCAGAGGCCCAGAGGGCAAAGGTGCCCGCCGAGGCTGTCCGCCGCCGGAAAAAAAAAGAAAAAGAAAAGAAAAGGAAAGAAAAAAAAAGAAAAAACCCCCCAAAAACAAAAACAAACACAAACACAAACAAACAAAACCCAGAAGAAATTTACCAAGAATAAAATATACAGTTCGGCGAGCCTATTCTTCTTGTTCGTGTTGTTTTTTTTTTTTTTTTGCCTTAGCGCAGCTCTGCCCCTTCACCCCGAGCGTGGTCCCGGCATATCCCGCACTCCTGGCGTTGGTTCAGAGACCAGCGGAGGGCGCCGGGCAGAGAGAGCCGCTCGGCACTTTATGGCTCCTGAGCGGTTTCGCCCTCGCTTTCAAGATGGCGCCTGCAGAGCTCCCGGGCTGGAGGAGACCGGCTCCTCGGCAGGCAGAGACCACCACTGCCCAGGGGCTGGCGAGCAAGGACGCGCACCAGGGGGTCACCGGCTGGAGAACCGCCGAAAAAGGCAGCACGGGCAGAAAGAGCCGCTGGGCACTTTTTGACTCCCGAGCGGTTTTGCCTTCGCTTTCAAGATGGCGCCTGCCGAGCTCCGGGGCTGGAGGGGGCCGGCTCCCCGGCAGGCAGAGACCGCCACTGCCCAGGGGCTGGCGAGCAAGGACGCGCACCAGGGGGTCACCGGCTGGAGAACCGCCGAAAAAGGCAGCACGGGCAGAAAGAGCCGCTGGGCACTTTTTGGCTCCCGAGCGGTTTTGCCTTCGCTTTCAAGATGGCGCCTGCCGAGCTCCGGGGCTGGAGGGGACTGGCTCCCCGGCAGGCAGAGACCGCCACTGCCCAGGGGCTGGCCAGCAAGGACACGCACCAGGGGTGACCGGCTGGAGAACCGCCGAAAAAGGCAGCACCAGCAGAAAGAGCCGCTGGGCACTTTTTGGCTCCCGAGCCGTTTCGCTCTCGCTTTCAAGATGGCGCCTGCCAAGCTCTGGGGCTGGAGGGGACCGGCTCCCCGGCAGGCAGAGACCGCCACTGCCCAGGGGCTGGCCAGCAAGGACACGCACCGGGGGTGACCGGCTGGAGAACTGCCGAAAAAGGCAGCACGGGGTACAACGCTATTTGCTGTCCGGGAGTCTTTTGTGTTTTTCTGCCCTGGGGCAGATCCATCCCTCCTCGCCAAGCGCTGTCTCAGCTGAGATCCCACAGGTTCTAAGGTAATTTCTCAAAAAAGCCTCCTGTCTCCAATGCGCCACGTATCCCTCAGTGATTCTGCGCTGGCCTGGGTCAGGGCTCTACTCAATTGGGAGCAGAAGGCTAGCCGCTTTCCCGAGAGGCTGCACCCACCCCGGCTGGGGGCGGGTGTATCCGACCCGTGCTCCGCTGGCTAGTGTCTGTCCCGCGTTCCCAATTTTCGTTCACCTCAGACCTCACTCGCTCTGTTTGTCCCACGCTTATTCTCCGTGGATTCACACCGCTGTTCCTGTGTGGGAGCGGTCTTCTAGCGTTGTGGTAGGTCCGGATCGATGCCTTCCTTCCCGGGAGCGCAGATTCAGGCCGTCACCACCACTCCGCCATCTTCAGGGTTGGGGTTTAGTGTTAAGTTTATCGTTAAGGATTAGGGTTAGGGTCAGGGTTAAATGTTTGGGTGCAGGTAATGGTTAGGGTCAGATTTAAGGTTTATGGATAGGGTTAGTGTTAAGGGTTTACGGGTAGGTTTAGGGTTCAGGGTTAGAGTTAGCATTAGGGCTTAAGGTTAGGATTAGGTGGTAGGTTAGATTTAGGGTTAGATCTAGGCGTTAGAGTAAGGGTTAAGAGATAGGGTTAGGTTTAATGCTTAGGATTAGGGTTAGGGTTTGGGGTTAAAGCAAGTGTTAGGGGTTAGGTTTAAGGATCAAAGGTTAGTGTTATTTTTAGCTGTAGTGTTAGGGTTAGGGATAAGGGATAAGGTTGGCGTGAGGGTTTTCCTTACTGTTAGGGTTAAGGGTCATGCTTAGATTAAAGGTTAAGGTTAGGGTCAGTGTTAAGGGTTAGGGTGAGGGTTAACGGTTATGGTAAAGGTTAAGTGTTAGTGTTAGGGATTAGCGATTAGGGTTTTTGGTAAGTGTTAGGGTTAGGAGTTAGTGCTTTATGAAGGAGTATGGTTAGAATTAGGATTGGGGTTAGTGTTAGGGTTAGGTTTCGGGGTTAGGTTTAGGGTAAAAGGATAGGATTAGGGTTAAGGGTTGGGCTCAAGTTTAGGGTTAAAGTTTAGTGTTAGGGTTAATGTTTAGTGTTATGGTCCAGTTTAAGTGTTAGGGTGAGGGTTAACGGTTAGGATTAGGCTTAGAGGTTGGGGATATAGTGAGGGTTCAGTGTTAGGGTTAGGTTTAGGGTTCAGGGTTAGGGTTAGCTGTAGGGGTTATGGTTAGGGTTAGGTGTTAGGTTAGTGTCAGGGTTAGGTCTAGTCGTGAGGGTAAGGTTTAGGGTTAGCTTTAAGAGCTAGGGTTAGGTTTAATGGTTAGGACTAGGATTAGGGTTAAGGGTTAGGGTAAGGCTTAGGGGTTAGGGTGAAGGGTTAAGGGTTTTTGTGGGGCATAGCGTTGGGGTTAGAAGTAAGGGTTACTGTCAGTGTTAGGGTTGTAGGCAGGGTTACGGTTAGAGTTAGCGGTTTAGAATTAGGGTTAGGGATTAGGTGTTACAGTGATGACTAGGAGACAGGGTTAGAATTATGGGATAGGGGTTGTTCTCAGGAAATGGGTTATGCATTAACGTTAGGATAAGAGGTTAAAGTTAGGCTCACGGTGAGGTTTCCGTGTTAAGGGGAGAAATAGAAACAGGGTTAGGTGTTATGTTCAGGGTGAGGGATATCTGTTACAGGTATTGTTTATGCTTAGCGCACGGGCCCTGTCTGCCTTAGGCGGGGGTGGGGGGAGTTTAGGGGGCTGGGATTGTCACCAGGATCCCACTGTATCGTACTCTGGGTATGGGCCCGTGGGTTTGATGCAGGACACAGTGGTAGAACCTCCTTTCACGCATGGCATGGGAGGATTGCAGGCTTTCTAAACTCTAAGAAAGCAAGAAGTCTGAGAATTAGATTTAGGGTTAGGATTCTGGTTAGGGTTAAGGATGAAGTTTAGTGTTAGGGTGAGGGCTAAGGGTTAGGGATTAGGGTTAGGGTTAAAGGTTACTCTTAGTTTTAACGGTTACAGTTCGGTTTAGGGTTGAGGTTTACTGTTAGGGTTAAGATGAGGGGTTAGGGTTTGGTATAGGGTTAGGGTTAGGTACAGGGTTAGGGTTAAGTGTGAGGTTTAGGGTTGAAGATTAGGATTAGGGTTAGGATTAAAGGTTAGCGTGAGAGTTAACGGTTAGGATTAAGGTTAAGAGTTAGGGTTAGGGTTTAGGTTTAGGGTTAAGGGTTAGGGTTAGTTTTAGGGTTCGAGTTATGTGTTAGGGTTTGTGTTAGAGGTTAGGGTTAGGTTTACTGTCCACGGTTAGGGTTACGTTTAGGGGTTACCATTAAGGTTAAGGATTAGGTTTAGGGTAAAGGTCTAGGGTTAGTGTTGGGCTTTAGGCTCAGGGCTTAGGTTCCGGGTGTGGGGTTAGGGTTGGTGGTAGGGCTTAGATTTATCAGTCAGTTTAAGGGCACAGGACCTGGTTAATCTACGGTGAGAGGGGTGCGGTCGGAGTCATCACGAAAGCACAACATCATTCCCTGGGCCCTGGGACAAGACCTACATGCAGGACTCAGGTGGAGCCTCATCTCACACATGGCATGGCTGTATTGTAGGCTTGCTTCACTCGGGAATGGAAGTAGTGTGAGAATTAGGGTTAGGGTTGGGGTTAGGGGTTTCGAGTTAGGGGTTAGGTTTGGAGTCAGGGTTAGGTGCTAGGGATTAGTGGTTAGGGTTAGAGTTAGTGTTACGGGTTAGGTGTTAAGTCTGGTTTAGGGGGGCAGGGTAAGGTTTAGGTTTGGAGTTAGCGTTAGGGTTAGGCGTTAGGGTTAAGGGATAGGGTTAGGGTTAAGGGTTGGCTTTAGGGTTAGGGTTCAGGTTTAGGGTTAGAGTCAGGGTTAAGGGTTAGGGTGAGGGTTAACAGTTAGGGTTAGTGTTAGGGGGTTAGGGATAGGTTTAGGGTTAAGGGTCAGGTGTATGGTTCAGGTTTAAGGTTAGCCTTAGGGGCTTAGGGTTAGTCTTAACTGTAGGTCAGCGTGGGGGTTAGATCTCTAGGCATTAGGGTAAAGGTCAGGGTTAGGGTTAAGAGTTAGGGTTATGTTTAATGGTTAGGATTGGGATTAGGGTTAAGAGTTAGGGTTAAGGTTAGGGGTTATGACTAAGGATCAACGGTTAGGGTTATTTTTAGGCGTAGGGTTAGCGTAAGGGGTTAGGGTTAGTGTTAGTGTTGTTGGTAGGGTTAAGGTTAGGGTTGGTGTTTCAGAATTAGGGATTAGGTGTTATGGTTATGGCTAGGAGTTAGGGTTAGATTTACGGTATAGGTCTTGTTCTCAGGGTGTCATGCATTAACGTTAAGATAAGGGGTTAAAGTTAGGGTTATGGTGAGCTTTACCTCTTAAGGTGAGCAGTAGGATCAGGGTTAGGTGTTATGTTCTGGGTTAGGGTTATGGGTGAGGGGTAGGGTTTATCCTTAGGGCACGGGCCCTGTATGCACTAGGAGGCGAAGTTAGGGGTCTGTGATGGTAGCTGGGAACCCACTCTATCGTACGCAGTGTATGGGCCTCTGGGTTTCATGCAGGACACTGTGGCAGAGCCGGCTTTCATGCAAGGCTTAGTAGGATTGTAGGCTTTCAAAACTCTGAGAAAGCAAGAAGTCTGAGAATTAGATTTTGGGTTAGGATTACGGCACGGTTTAGGGATGAAGATTAGTGGTTAGGGTGAGGGCTTAGGGTTAGGGGTTAGGGTTAGGGTTAGGGTTGCTGGTAGGGTGAAGGTTAGGGTTGACGTTTTAGAATTAGGGATGAGGTGTTACGGTTATGACTATGGTTTAGGATTAGAATTACGGGATAGGGCTTCTTCTCAAGGTGTTATGCATTCACCTTAATTTAAGGGGCTAAGTTAGGGTTACGGGGAGGTTTATGTTTTAAGGTGAGCAATAGGATCAGGGTTAGGTGTTATGTCAGGGTGAGGGTTATCTGTTAGGGGTAGTGTTTATACTTAGCGTACGGGCCCTGTCTGCACTGGGCGGGGGGCGGGGGTTAGGGGAATGGGATTGTCCCCGGGAACCCACTCTATCGTACGCTGGGTATGGGCTCCTGGGTTTCATGCAGGACACAGTGGCAGAGCCCCCTTTTACTCATGGCATGGGAGGATTGTAGGCTTTCTAAACTCTGAGAAAGCAAGAACTCTGAGAATTAGATTTAGGGGTAGGATTCTGGTAATGTTTAGGGATGAAGATTAGTGTCAGGGTGGGGTCTTGGGTTAGGGGTTGGGGTTAAAGGTTAGTGTTAGGTTTAACAGTTACAGTAAGGTTTACGGTTAAGTCTCAGGGATAGGGTTAAGGTTTGGGTTTAGTGTTTGGCACAGGGGTAGGCTTCAGTGTTAGCTTCATGGTTAAAGATTAGGAGTAGGGTTAGTGTGAGAGTTAAGGGTAAGGGTCAAGATTAAGGGTTAAGTTTGGGTTTAGGCTTAGGTTTAGGGTTAGGGGTTAGGGTTAGGCTTAGGGTCTAGGGTTAGGATTAGGGTTAAGTGTTGGGCTTAGGGTTGGGGTTTAGTGTTAAGTTTATCGTTAAGGATTAGGGTTAGGGTCAGGGTTAAATGTTTGGGTGCGGGTAATGGTTAGGGTCAGGGTTAAGGTTTATGGATAGGGTTAGTGGTAAGGGTTTAGGGGTAGGTTTAGATTTCAGGGTTAGAGTTAGCATTAGGGCTTAAGGTTAGGATTAGGTGGTAGGTTAGATTTAGGGTTAGATCTAGGCGTTAGAGTAAGGGCTAAGAGATAGGGTTAGGTTTAATTCTTAGGATTAGGGTTAGGGTTTGGGGTTAAAGTAAGTGTTAGGGGTTAGGTTTAAGGATCAAAGGTTAGTGTTATTTTTAGCTGTACTGTTAGGGTTAGGGATAAGGGATAAGGTTGGCGTAAGGGTTTTCCTTACTGTTAGGGTTAAGGGTGAGGCTTAGATTAAAGGTTAAGGTTAGGGTCAGCGTTAAGGGTTAGGGTGAGGGTTAACGGTTACGGTAAAAGTTAAGCGTTAGTGTTAGGGATTAGCGATTAGGGTTTTTGGTAAGTGTTAGGGTTAGGAGTTAGTGTTTTATGAAGGGGTATGTTTAGAATTAGGATTGGGGTTAGTGTTAGGGTTAGGTTTCGGGGTTAGGTTTAGGGTAAAAGGATAGGATTAGGGTTAAGGGTTGGGCTCAGGTTTAGTGTTAAAGTTTAGTGTTAGGGTTAATGTTTAGTGTTATGGTCAAGTTTAAGTGTTAGGGTGAGGGTTAACGGTTAGGATTAGGCTTAGAGGTTGGGGATATAGTGAGGGTTCAGTGTTAGGGTTAGGTTTAGGGTTCAGGGTTAAGGTTAGCTGTAGGGGTTATGGTTAGTGTTAGGTGTTAGGTTAGTGTCAGGGTTAGGTCTCGTCGTGAGGGTAAGGTTTAGGGTTAGCTTTAAGAGCTAGGGTTAGGTTTAATGGATAGGATTAGGATTAGGGTTAAGGGTTAAGGTAAGGCTTAGGGGTTAGGGCGAAGCGTTAAGGGTTTTTGTTAGGCATAGCGTTGGGGTTAGAAGTAAGGGTTACTGTCAGTGTTAGGGTTGTAGGCAGGGTTACGGTTAGAGTTAGCGGTTTAGAATTAGGGTTAGGGATTAGGTGTTACAGTGATGACTAGGAGACAGGGTTAGAATTATGGGATAGGGGTTGTTCTCAGGGAATGGGTTATGCACTAACGTTAAGATAAGAGGTTAAAGTTAGGCTCACGGTGAGGTTTCCGTGTTAAGGGGAGAAATAGGAACAGGGTTAGGTGTTATGTTCAGGGTGAGGGATATCTGTTACAGGTATTGTTTATGCTTAGCGCACGTGCCCTGTCTGCCTTAAGCGGGGGTGGGGGGAGGTTAGGGGGCTGGGATTGTCACCAGGATCCCACTGTATCGTACTCTGGGTATGGGCCCGTGGGTTTGATGCAGGACACAGTGGTAAAGCCTCCTTTCACGCATGGCATGGGAGGATTGCAGGCTTTCTAAACTCTAAGAAAGCAAGAAGTCTGAGAATTAGATTTAGGGTTAGGATTCTGGTTAGGGTTAAGGATGAAGTTTAGTGTTAGGGTGAGGGCTTAGGGTTAGGGATTAGGGTTAGGGTTAAAGGTTACTCTTAGGTTTAACGGTTACAGTTCGGTTTAGGGTTGAGGTTTACGGTTAGGGTTAAGATGAGGGGTTAGGGTTTGGTATAGGGTTAGGGTTAGGTACAGGGTTAGGGTTAAATGTGAGGTTTAGGGTTGAAGATTAGGATTAGGGTTAGGATTAAAGGTTAACGTGAGAGTTAATGGTTAGGTTAAGGTTAAGAGTTAGGGTTAGGGTTTAGGTTTAGGGTTAAGGGTTAGGGTTAGTTTTAGGGTTAGAGTTATGTTTTAGGGTTTGTGTTAGAGGTTAGGGTTAGGTTTACTGTCCACGGTTAGGGTTACGTTTAGGGGTTAGCATTAGGGTTAAGGATTAGGTCTAGGGTAAGGGTTTAGAGTTAGTGTTGGGCTTTAGGCTCGGGGCTTAGGTTCAGGGTCAGGGGTTAGGGTTGGTGGTAGGGCTTAGATTTATCGGTCAGTTTAAGGGCACAGGACCTGGTTAATCTACGGTGAGAGGGGTGCGGTCGGAGTCATCACGAAAGCACAACATCATTCCCTGGGCCCTGGGACAAGACCTACATGCAGGACTCAGGCGGAGCCTCATCTCACACATGGCATGGCTGTATTGTAGGCTTGCTTCACTCGGGAATGGAAGTAGTGTGAGAATTAGGGTTAGGGTTGGGGTTAGGGGTTTCGGGTTAGGGGTTTCTAGTTAGGGGTTAGGTTTGGAGTCAGGGTTAGGTGCTAGGGATTAGTGGTTAGGGTTAGAGTTAGTGTTACGGGTTAGGTGTTAAGTCTGGTTTAGGGGGCCAGGGTAAGGTTTAGGTTTGGAGTTAGCGTTAGGGTTAGGCGTTAGGGTTAAGGGATAGGGTTAGGGTTAAGGGTTAGGCTTAGGGTTAGGGTTCAGGTTTAGGGTTAGGGTCAGGGTTAGGGTTAGGGTGAGGGTTAACAGTTAGGGTTAGGGTTGGGGGTTAGGAATAGGATTAGGGTTAAGGGTTAGGTTTATGGTTCAGGTTTAAGGTTAACATTGGGGGGTTAGGGTTAGTGTTATCTGTAAGTCAGTGTTAGGGTTAGATCTCTAGGCATTAAGGTAAAGGTTAGGTTTAGGGTTGTGTTAGGGTTATGTTTAATGGTTAGGCTTGGGATTAGGGTTAAGGGTTAGGGTTAAGGTTAGGGGTTATGACTAAGGATCAACGGTTAGGGTTATTTTTATGCGTAGGTTTAGGGTAAGGTCTTAGGGTTAGTGTTAGTGTTGTTGGTAGGGTTAAAGTTAGGGTTGGCGTCTCAAAATTAGGGATCAGGTGTTATGGTTATGGCTAGGTGTTAGCGTTAGAATTACAGTATAGTGCTTGTTCTCAGGGTGTCATGCATTAACGTTAATATAAGGTGTTAAAGTTAGGGTTATGGTGAGCTTTACCTCTTAAGGTGAGTAGTATGATCAGGGTTAGGTGTTATTTTCTGGGTTAGGCTTATGGGTGAGGGGTAGGGTTTATGCTTAGGGCACGGGCCCTGTATGCACTAGGAGGCAAAGATAGGGGCCTGTGATGGTCGCTGGTAACCTACTCTATCGTATGCAGTGTATGGGCCTCTGGTTTCCTGCAGGACACTGTGGCAGAGCGGGCTTTCATGCATGGCTTAGTAGGATTGTAGGCTTTCAAAACTCTGAGAAAGCAAGAAGTCTGAGAATTAGATTTCGGGTTAGGATTACGGCACGGTTTAGGGATGAAGATTTGTGTTAGGGTGAGGGCTTAGGGTTAGGGGTTAGGGTTAGGGTTAGGGTTGATGGTAGGTTGAAGTTTAGGGTTGGCACTTTAGAATACGGATGAGGTGTTATGGTTATGGCTAGGGTTAGGTTTAGAATTATGGGATAGGGCTTCTTCTTTGGGTGCTATGCATTAACGTTAAGATAAGGGGATAAATTAGGGTTATGGTTAGGTTTATGTTTTAAGGTGAGTAACAGGATCAGGGTTAGGTTTTATGTTTGGAATTAGGGTTATCTGTTAGGGATAGTGTTTTTGCTTAGCGCACGGGCCCTGTCTTCACCAGGAGGGGGGGGTTAGGGACTAGTATTGCCACTGGGAACCCGCTCTATCATGCACTAGTTATGGGCCCCCGGGTTTCTTGCAGGACACAGTGGCAGAGCCTCCTTTTACTCATGACATGGGAGAATTGTAGGCTTTTAAACTCTGAGAAAGCAAGAAGTCTGAGAATTAGATTTAGGGGTAGGTTTATGGTAATGTTTAGGGATGAAGGTTAGTGTTAGGGTGCGTTCTTAAGGTCAGTGGTTAGGGTTAAAGGTTAGTGTTAGGTTTAACAGTTACAGTCAGGTTTATGGTTATGTTTTAGGGTTAGGGTTAAGGTTAAGGTTTAGCGTTTGGTACTGTGTTAGGCTTAAGTTTTAGCTTTAGGGTTAAAGATTAGGATTAGGGTTAGGGTTAAGGGCTAGTGTGAGGGTTAATGGTAAGGATCAAGACTAAGGGCTAGGGTTTTTGTTAGTGTTAGGAATAAGTATTCGTGTAGGCTTTAGGGTTAGCGTTAAGTGTTATGGTTAGGGTTAGGTTTAGGGTTCATGGTTAGTGTTATGTTTAGGGGTTAGTGTTAGGGTTAGGGCTTAGGTTTAGGGTAAGGTTTTAGAGTTCGTGTTCAGCGTTACGGTCGGAGCTTATGTTTACGGTTAGGGGTTAGTGTTAGTGTTAGGGCTGAGATTTAGCGGTTAGTTTAAGGGCACAGGACCTGTTTAATCTATGGTGAGAGTGGTGCACAGGGTCGCTGCGACACAACACCACCGTACGCTGGGCCTTGGGCCAAGACCTACATACAGGACTCAGGTGGAGCCTCTTCTCACGCATGACATGGCTGTATTGTAGGCTTGGTTAACTCTGAGAATGGAAGAAGTGTCAGAAATCGGGTTAGGGCTGGCTGTAGGTGTTTTTAACCCCTAATCCTAACACTAACCCCCTAATCCTAACCCTAACACTAACCCCAAGGTTAAATCTAACCTTAACCCCTACGACAACCCTAACCCTAACCCTAACCCCTCTCACTGTAGAATAAACAGGTCCTGTGCCCTTAAACTAACCACTAAATCTAAGCCCTAACATCAACCCTAACCTCTGACCCTAAACCTAAGCCCTGAGCCTAAAGCCCAACACTAACTCTAAACTCTTACCCTAAAGCTAATCCCTAACCCTAATGCTAACCTCTAAATGTAACCCTAACTGTGAACCCTAAACCTAACCCTAACCTCGAGCGCTAACCATAGCACTTAACTCTAACCCTAAACCTAACATGAACCCTTAATCCTAACACTAACCCTAACCCTAACTCTTAACTTTAACCCTGACTGTTAACCCTCACACTAACCTTTAAACCTAACCTTAATCGTAATCTTTAACCCTAAACCTAATATTTAACCCTAATCCTGTACCAAACCCTAAACCCTAACCTTAAACCTAACCATAAACCTTAACCCTGAAACTAACTGTAACGGTTAAAACTAAGAGTAACCTGTAACGCTACCCATAACCCCTAACTCTAAGCCTTCACCCTAACACTAACCTTGATCCTTAACCCGAACCCTAACCCTAACCCTAAATCTAATTCTCAGTCTTCTTGCTTTCTTAGAGTTTAGAAAGCCTACAATCCTCCCATGCCATGCGTGAAAGGAGGCTCTTCCACTGTGTCCTGAATGAACCGCTGGGGCCCATGGCCAGAGTACGATAGAGTGGGTTCCTGGTGACAATCCCAGCCCCCTAACCCCCCCCCCCCCCGCCTAATGCAGACAAGGCCCGTGCCCTAAGCATAAACTCTACACCTCACCCAAAACTCTAACCCTGAAAATAACATTTAACCCTGATTCTATTGCTCACCTTAGAATGTAAACCTCACCGTAACCTGAACTTTAACCCCTTATCCTAACGTTAATGCATAACACTTACCCTGAGATTAACCCCTATCCCATAATTCTAACCCTATCTCCTAGTCATAACTGTGACAACTAATCCCTAACCCTAATTCTAAACCACTAACACTAACTGTTACCCTACGTAGTTACTGTTACGGTAACCTACTGTTACCCTAAGACTGAACCTAATCCTTACTCCTAACGCCAAAGCTATGGCTAAAAATAATGCTAACCCTTGACCCTTTACCCTAACTCCTAACCCTAACCCTAATCCTAACCACTAAACCCAACCTTAGCTCTTAACCATAACCCTAAACCTTACCCTGATGCCTAGACCTAACCCTGACACTAACCTAACACCTAACCCTAATCATAACCCCTAAAGCTAACCCTAACCCTGAACCCTAAACCTAACCCTAACACTTAATACTAACTATATCCCTAACCCCTAACCCCAACCCTAACCCTAACCGTTAACCCTCACCCTAACCCTTAAACCGGACCCTAACACTAAATCTTAACCCTAAACCTACGCCCAACCCTTAACCATAATCCTATCCCTTAACCCTAAACCTAACCCCTAACCCTAAACCTAACACTAACCCCAATCCTAATTCTAACCATAGCCCTTAATACATCACTACGCCTAACCACTAACCCTAACCCCTAATGCTAACCCTAACACTGAACCCTAAACCTAACCCTATCCCTAACCCTTAAACATAACTCTATCCCTAACCAATAATCCTAAGCCTAATCTTTAACCCTCACCCTAGAGCTTAACTCAAACCGTAACCCTAAGCCTAAACCCCAACCCTAACACTTAACACAAACCCTAAGCCTTAACACTTAACTCCAATCCTATCCTTTAACCCTAACACTAACCCTGATGCCTAATCCTAACCCTAACACTAACCCCAACCATAAATCTAACCCTAGCCCCTAACGCAAAACTAACCCCTAACCCTAACACTAACCCTAAATCCTAGTCCCTAACAACTAAACCTCACTTGAACCCTAACCCCTAACACCAAACCCTTAACCCTAACCATAACCCTATTTCTCACACTACTTCCATTCTCAGAGTTAACCAAGGCTAAAATACAACCATGCAATGCGTGAGTAGAGTTTCCGCATGAGTCCTGCAAGTAGGTCTGGGCCAAAGGCCCAGGATCCGATGGTGTGGTGTCGCATGGAAACATTCTGCACCCTTCTCACCATAGATTACACAGGTCCTGTACCCTTAAACTAACCACCAAATCAAAGCCCAAACACTGACCCTAACCCCTAACCCTAAACCTAAGCCCTCACCCTAATGCCCAACACTAACACTAAACGCTTACCCTAAACCTAACCCCTAAATGTAACCTTAACCATGAACCCTAAACCTAACCCAAACCCCTAACCCTAACCATAACACTTAACTCTAACCCTAAACCTAACATGAACACTTAACCCTAACCCTAACCCATAAACCTAACACTTAACCTTAACCCTAACCGTTAACCCTCACACTAAACCTTAACCCTAACCCTAATCCTAATCTTTAAGCCTAAACCTAGCACTTAACCCTTACCCTGTACCAAAACCTAACCCCTAATCTTAACCCTAAGCTTAAACCTTAAAGCTTAACCCTAAACCTAACTGTAACTGTTAAACCTAACACTAACCTTTAACCCTGACCCTAACCGAAACCCCTAACCCTAAGCCCTCACCATAACAGTAACCTATATTGCTAACCCTAACCCTAATCCTAGCCCTAAATTTAATTCTCAGACTTCTTGCTTTCTCAGAGTTTACAAAGCCTACAATCCTCCCATGCCATGTGTAGAAGGAGGCTCGGCCACTGTGTCCGGCATGAAACCAAGGGGCCCATACCCAGGGTATGATAGAGTGGCTTCCGGCATCTATCCCAGCCCTCTAAGCCCCCTCCTAGAGCTGAGAGGGCTCGTGATATAAGCATAAACACTACCCCTCACCCATAACCCTAACCCTGAACATCACAGCTCACCCTGATACTATTGCTCACCTTAACACATCAACCTCACCATAACTCTAACTTGAACCCGTTATCCTAACGTTAATGCATAAGACTTACCCTAAGAACAACCCCTATCCCTTAATTCTAACCCTAATTCGTAGCCACAATTGTAACACCTAATCCCTAAGGCTAATTCAAAACTGCTAAACATTACCTTATCTCTACAAACTAACCCTAACCCTAACCGCTAACCCTAACCGTACACCTAAAAATAACCGTAACACTTGACACTTAACCCTAACCCTTAACCCTGATCCTAATCCTAACAATTAAACCTAACCCTAACTCTTAAGCCTAACACTAACACGTACCCTAATGCCTAGACCTAACCCTAAGAGTAAACGTAACCCCTAACCCTAACGCTAATCCCTAATGCTAACCCTAACACTGAACCCTAATCCTAAGCCTTAAACCTAACTCTATCCTTAACCCATAACCCTAGCCCTAACCGTTAACCCCACACTAACCCTTAACTCGAACTGTAACCCTAACCCTTAAAACTAAACCTAACACTTAACGCTAACCCTAAGCCTTAACGCTTAACCCTTATCCTATCCCTTAACCCTAACCCTAACCCCTAACGCTAACCCTAACCCCACTCTAAATCTAACCCTAGCCCCTAACCCAACCCTAACCCCTAAGCCCTAACCCTATCACTAAACCCAACACCTACTCCCTAACCCCTAATCCTCACTCGAAGCTTAAGCCCTAACCCTAAGCCCTCTCCCTGACTAATCTTCATCCCTAACCCTAACCATAATCCTAACCCTAAATCTAATTCTCAGACTTCTTGCTAGCTCAGAGTTTTAAAAGCCTACAATTCTCCAAAGCCATGCGTGAAAGCTGGCTCTGCCACAGTGTCCTGCATGAAACCCAGGAGCCCATACACTGCGTACGATAGAGTGGGTTCCCGGGGACAATCACAGCCCCCTAACTCCCCCTGCTAGTGCTGACAGGGCCCATGCCCTAAGCAAAAACCCTGCACCTCACCCATAACCCTAACCCTGAACATAACACCTAACCCTGATGTTATTGTTCACCTTAACACGTAAACCTCACTGTAACCCTAACTTTAACCCCTATCCTAATGTTATTGCATAACACTTACCCTAAGAACAAAACCTATCCCTTAATTCTAAGCCTAACTCCTAGCATAACCGTAACACCTAATCCCTAACCTTAATTCTAAACTGCTAAACATTACCTTCACCCTACAAACAACCCTAACACTAACCCTAACTCTAACCGCTAACCCTAACCCTAACCATTACCCTGATCATAATCCTAACAATTAAACCTAACCCTAATTCTTAACCCTAACACGAACCATTACCATAATGCCTAGACCTAACCCTAACTGTAACCCTAACCCCTAACCCTAACCCTAACCGCTAATGCTAACCCTAACCCCGAACCCTAAACCTAACCCTAACCCTATCCCTTAAACCTATTACTATCCCTAAACCATTACCCTAATCGCAACTGTTAACCCTCACTCTCACCCTTAACTTGGACCGAAACCCTAACCCTTAACCCTAACCTTAACCCTTACTGCTAATCTTAAGCCTTCACCCTTTACCTTAATCCTATCTTGTAAGCCTAACCCTAACACTGACCCCTAACCCACCTGAACATTAACCCTAAACCTAAATCTAACGCTAGCCCCTTACAAAAACCTAACACCTAACCCCTGACACACTAATCCTAACTTCTAATTCCTAACCACTAAACTTCACTCAAACCTAAACCTCTAACCCCAAACACATAACCCTAACCATAACCCTAATTCTCACACTTCCTTCGTTCTCAGAGTTGACCAAGCCTACAATAGAGCCATGCCACGAGTGAGAAGAGGCTCTGCCTGAGTCCTGCATGTAGGTCTGGGCCCATGGTACGATGGTGTGGTGTTGAGGCGACCCAGTCTGCACCCTTCCCACCATAGATTAAACAGAGCATGTGCCCTTAAACTAACCACTAAATCTAAGCCCTAATACTAAACCTAAATCCTAACCCTAAACATCGGCCCTTATCCTAACGCCCAACAGTAACACTAAACACTCACCCTAAACTTAACCCATAACCCGAACCCCTAAATGTAACCCTAACCATGAACCCTAAACCTAACCCTAACCTCTAGCCATAACCATAACACTTAACTCTAAACCTAAACGTTACACGAAGCCTTATTCCTAACCCTAAGCCCAACCCTAACACTTATTCTTGACCCTTACCATTAACCCTCACACTAACCCTTAACCCTAACCCTAATCCTAATCTTTAACCATAAAGCTAACAATGAAGCCTAACCCTGTGCCAAACGATAAAACCAAACCTTAACCCTAACCCTGAAACTTAACCGTAAACGTAACTGTAACTGTTAAAAATAACACGAACCTTTAACCCTAACCCCTAACCCTAAGAGCCCACCCTAACACTAATCTTCCTCGCTAAACATTACCATAATCTTACCCCTAAATCTAATTCTCAGACTTCTTGCTATCTCAGAGTTTAGAAAGCTTACAATCCTCCCATGCCATGAGTAAAAGGGGGCTCTGCCACTGTGTCCTGCATGAAACCCAGGAGCCCATACTCAGCGTACGATACAGTGCGTTCCCGGGCACAATCCCATCCCCCTAACCCCCGCCCCCCGCCCAGTGCAGACAGGGCCCGTACGCTAAGTATAAACGCTACCCCTAACAGATAACCCTCACCCTGAATATAACACCTGACCCTGATCCTATTGCTCACCTTAAAACATAAACCTCCCCGTAACCCTAACTTATCCCCTTATCTTAACGTTAATGTATGACACCCTGAGAAGAAGCCCCATCCCATAATTCCAATCCTAATCCCCAGCCATAACCATAACACCTCATCCCTAATTCTAAAATGCCAACCCTACCTTCACCCTACCAACAACCCTAACCCTAACCCTAACCTCTAACCCTAAGCCCTCACCCTATCACTAATCTTCATCACTAAACCTTACCGTAATCCTAACCCTAAATCTAATTCTCAGACTTCTTGCTTTCTCAGAGTTTTGAAAGCCTACAATCCTACTAAGCCATGCATGAAAGCCCGCTCTGCCACAGTGTCCTGCAAGAAACCCAGAGGCCCATACACAGCGTACGATAGAGTGGGTTCCCAGCGACCACAACAGACCCCTAACTTCGATTCCTAGGGCATACAGGGCCCATGCCCTAAACATAAACACTAGCCCTCACACATAACCCTAACCCAGAACATAACACCTAACCCTGATACTACTGCTCACCTTAACAAGTAAACCTCACCGTAACCCTAACTTTAACCACATATCGTAACGTTAATGCATGACACCCTGAGAACAAGCCCTGTACTGTAATTCTAACCCTAACTCCTAGCCATAACCATAACACCTAATCTCTAATTCTGAAACGCCAACCCTAACCTTAACCCTACCAACAACACTAACACTAACCCTAACCCCTTACCCTAACCCTATGCCTAAAAATAACCCTAACCGTTGACCCTTAGTCATAACCCCTAACCTTAACCCTAACCCTTAACCCTAATCCCAATCCTAACAATTAAACATAACCCTAACTCTGAACCCTAACTCTAACCTTTACATTAATGCCTAGAGTTCTAACCCCAACACTGACCTACAGTTACAAGTAACACAAACCCCTAATTATAACCTTAAACCTGAACAATAAACCTAATCCTTAACCCTAACCCCCTAACGATTAACCCTCACCCTAACCCTTAACCCTGACCCAAACCCTAAACCTGAACCCTAACCTTGAACCCCAACCCTAAGCCTAACCCTTAACCCTAACCCTATCCATTAACCTTAACCGCTAAACATAACACTAACCCCAACCCTAAACCTAACCCTGGCCCCCTAACCCAGAATTAACACCGAACCCGTAACACTAACTCTACCCCTAACCACTAGCACCTAACCCTGACTCGAAACTTAACCCCTAACTCGAAACCCCTAACCGCAAACCTAACTCTAATTCTCACACTACTTCCATTCCCAGAGTGAAGCAAGCCTACAATACAGACATGCCATGTGTGAGATGAGGCTCCGCCTGAGTCCTGCATGTAGGTCCTCTCCCAAGGCCCAGGGAATGATGATGTGCTTTCGTGGTGACTCCGACCGCACCCCTCTCACCGTAGATTAACCAGGTCCTGTGCCCTTCAACTGACCGCTAAAGCTAAGCCCTACCACCAACGCTAACCCCTGACCCTGAACCTAAGCCCCGAGCCTAAAGCCCAACATTAACTCTAGACCCTTACCCTAAACCTAATCCCTAACCCTAATGCTAACCCCTAAACGTAACCCTAACCGTGAACAGTAAATCTAACCCTAACCTCTAACACAAATCCTAACACATAACTCTAACCCTAAAACTTACCCTAACCCTTAACCCTAAACCTAAACCCTACCGTAACTCTTAACCTTAACCCTAACCGTTAACTCTCACGCTAACCTTTAATCCTAACCCTAATCCTAATCTTCAACCCTAAACCTAACACTTAACCCTAACCCTGTACCAAACACTAACCCCTCATCTTAACCCTAACCGTAAAACTCAACCATAAACCGAACTGTAACCGTTAAACCTAAGAATAACCTTTAATCCTAACCCTAATCCCTAACCCTAAGCCCTCACCCTAACACTAAACTTCATCCTTAACCCTAACCAGAATCCTAACCCTAAATCTAATTCTCAGACGTCTTGCTTTCTTAGAGTTTAGAAAACCTGCAATCCTCCCATGCCATGCGTTAAAGGAGGCTCCACCACTGTGTCCTGCATGAAACCCACGGGCCCATATCCAGAGTACGATACAGTGGGTTCCCGGTGACAATCCCAGCCCCCTAACCTTCCACACCGCCTAATGCAGACAGGGCCCGTGTGCTAAGCATAAATGATACCTTTAACAGATAACCCTAACCCTGAACATAACACCTAACCCTGTTCCCATTTCTCCCCTTAACACATAAACCTCACCGTGAGCCTAACTTTAAACTCTTATCGTAACGTTAATGCATAACCCATTCCCTGAGAACATCCCCTATCCCATAATTCTAACCCTATCTCCTAGTCATAACTGTAACACCTAATCCCTAACCCTAATTCTAAACCGCTAAGCCTAACCGTAACGCTGCCTACAACCCTAACACTGACAGGAACCCTTACTTCTAACCCCAACGCTATGCCTAACAAAAGCCCTAACCCTTCACCCTTCACCCTAACCCCTAAGCCTTACCCTAACCCTTAACCCTAATCCTAATCCTAACCATTAAACCTAACCCTAGCTATTAAAGCTAACCCTAAACATTACCCTCACGACTAGACCTAACCCTGACACTAACCTAACACCTAACCCTAACCATAACCCCTAAAGCTAACCCTAACCCTGAACCCTAAACCTAAACCTAACACTGAACCTTCACTATATCCCTAACCCCTAAGCCTAATCCTAACTGGTAACCCTCACCCTAACACTTAAACTGGACCATAACACTAAACATTAACCCTAACACTAAACTTTAACCCTAACAATAAGCCAACACTTAACCCTAATCCTATCCTTTTACCCTAAAACTAACCCCTAAACCTAACCCCTATACCTCACCCTAACTCTAACCCCAATCCTAATTCTAACCATACCCCTTCATAAAACACTAACTCCTAACCGCTAACCCTAACACTAACCAAAAACACTAATCACTAATCCCTAACCCTAACGCTTAACCTTTACCCTAACCGTTAACCCTCACCCTAAATCTTAACACTGACCCTAACCTTAACCTTTAACTCTAAGCCTAACCCTTAACCCTACAGTAAGGAAGACCCTTAATGCTAATGGGATCCCTTATCCCTAACCCTAACACTACAGCTAAAAATAACCCTAACCTTTGATCCTTAAACCTAACCCCTAACACTTACTTTAACCCCAAACCCTAACCCTAATCCTAAGCATTAAACCTAACCCTATCTCTTAACCCTGACGCTAGCCCTTACCCTAACGCCTAGATTTAACCCTAAATCTAACCTACCGCCTAATCCTAACCTTAAGCCCTAATGCTAACTCTAACCCTGAACCCTAAACCTACCCGTAACCCTTAACACGAACCCTATCCGTGAACCTTAACCCTGACCCTAAGCATTACCCGCACCCAAGCATTTAACCCTGACCCTAACCCTAATCCTTAATGCTAACCCTAACACTAAACCCTAACCCTAAGCCCAACACTTATCCCTAATCCTATCCCTTAACCCTAACCCTAACCCTAATGCTACCCCCTAAACGTAACCCTAACCGTGACCAGTAAACCTAAACCTAACCTCTAACACAAACCATAGCACATAACTCTAACCCTAAAACTAACCCTAACCCTAACCCTAACCCTAAACAATAACTCTTAACCTTAACACTAAGCGTTAACTCTCACGCTAACCTTTAATCCTAACCCTAATCCTAATCTTCAACCCTAAACCTAACACTTAACCCTAACCCTGTATCAAACACTAACCCCTCATCTTAACCCTAACCGTAAACCTCAACCCTAAACCAAAGTGTAACCGTTAAAACTAAGAGTAACCTTTAACCCTAACCCTAATCCCTAACCCTAAGGCCTCACCCTAACACTAAATTTCATCCTTAACCCTAACCAAAATCCTAACCCTAAATCTAATTCTCAGACTTCTTGCTTTCTTAGAGTTTAGAGAGCCTGCAATCCTCCCATGCCATGCGTGAAAGGAGGCTCTACCACTGTGTCCTGCATGAAACCCACGGGCCCATACCCAGAGTATGATAGAGTGGGTTCCCGGGTACAATCCCTGCCCCCTAAACTCCCCCCGCCCGCCTAATGCAGACAGGGCCCGTGTGCTAAGATTAAACAATACCTTTAACAGATAACCCTAACCCTGAACATAACACCCAACCCTGTTCCTATTTCTCCCCTTAACACGTAAACCTCACCGTGCGCCTAACTTTAACCTCTTATCCTAACGTTAATGCATAACCCATTTCCTGAGAACAACCCCTATCCCATAATTCTAACCCTATCTCCTAGTCATCACTGTGACACCTAATCCCTAACCCTAATTCTAAACCGCTAACCCTAACCGTAACCCTACCTACAACCCTAACACTGACAGTAACCCTTACTTCTAACCCCAACGCTATGCCTAACAAAAACCCTAACCCTTGACCCTAACCCTTCACCCTAACCCCTAAGCCTTACCCTAACCCTTAACCCTAATCCTAATCCTAACCTTTAAACCTAACCCTAGCTCTTAAACCTAACCCTAAACCTTACCCTCACGACTAGACCTAACCCTGACACTAACCTAACACCTAACCCTAACCAGAACCCCTAAAGCTAACCCTGAACCCTATCCCTAACCCTAGCAGTAAACTTTAACCCTAAACCTAAGCCCAACTCATAACCCTAATCCTATCCTTTTACCCTAAAACTAACCCCTAACCCTAACCCCTATACCTCACCCTAACTCTAACCCCAATCCTAATTCTAAACATACCCCTTCATAAAACACTAACTCCTAACCGCTAACCCTAACAAAAACCAAAAACCCTAATCACTAATCCCTAACCCTAACGCTTAACCTTTACCCTAACCGTTAACCCTCACCCTAAATCTTAACACTGACCCTAACCTTAACCTTTAACTCTAAGCCTAACCCTTAACCCTACAGTAAGGAAGACCCTTAATGCTAATGGGATCCCTTATCCCTAACGCTAACACTACAGCTAAAAATAACCCTAACCTTGGATCCTTAAACCTAACCCCTAACACTTACTTTAACCCCAAACCCTAACCCTAATCCTAAGCATTAAACCTAACCCTATCTCTTAACCCTAACGCTAGCCCGTACCCTAACGCCTAGATCTAACCCTAAATCTAACCTACCGCCTAATCCTAACCTTAAGCCCTAATGCTAACACTAACCCTGAACCCTAAACCTACCCGTAACCCTTAACACTAACCTTATCCGTGAACCTAAAATCTGACCCTAACCATTACCCGCACCCAAGCATTTAACCCTGACCCTAACCCTAATCCTTAATGCTAACCGTAACACTAAACCCTAACCCTAAGCCCAACACTTATCCCTAATCCTATCCCTTAACCCTAACCCTAACCCTAATGCTACTCCCTAAACGTAACCCTAACCGTGACCAGTAAACCTAACCCTAACCTCTAACACAAACCATAGCACATAACTCTAACCCTAAAACTAACCCTAACCCTAACCCTAACACTAAACCCTAACTCTTAACCTTAACACTAAGCGTTAACTCTCACGCTAACCTTTAATCCTACCCTAATCCTAATGTTCAACCCTAAATCTAACACTTAATCCTAATCCTAATCCTAATCTCCAACCCTAAACCTAACACTTAACCCTAACCCTTTACCAAACCCTAACCCCTCATCTTAACCCTAACCGTAAACCTCAACCCTAAACCAAAGTGAAACCCTTAAACCTAAGAGTAACCTTTAACCCTAACCCTAATCCCTAACCCTAAGCCCTCACCCTAACACTAAACTTCATCCTTAACCCTAACCATAATCCTAACCCTAAATCTAATTCTCAGACTTCTTGCTTTCTTAGAGTTTAGAAAGCCTGCAATCCTCCCATGCCATGCGTGAAAGGAGGCTCTACCACTGTGTCCTGCATGAAACCCACGGGCCCATACCCAGAGTAAGATAGAGTGGGTTCCCGGCTACAATCCCAGCCCCCTAAACTCCCCCCGCCGGCCTAATGCAGACAGGGCCCGTGCGCTAAGCATAAACAATACCTTTAACAGATAACCCTAACCCTGAACATAACACCCAACCCTGTTCCTATTTCTCCCCTTAACACGTAAACCTCACCGTGCGCCTAACTTTAACCTCTTATCCTAACGTTAATGCATAACCCATTTCCTGAGAACAACCCCTATCCCATAATTCTAACCCTATCTCCTAGTCATCACTGTGACACCTAATCCCTAACCCTAATTCTAAACCGCTAACCCTAACCGTAACCCTACCTACAACCCTAACACTGACAGGAACCCTTACTTCTAACCCCAACGCTATGCCTAACAAAAACCCTAACCCTTGACCCTAACCCTTCACCCTAACCCCTAAGCCTTACCCTAACCCTTAACCCTAATCCTAATCCTAACCATTAAACCTAACCCTAGCTCTTAAAGCTAACCCTAAACCTTACCCTCACGACTAGACCTAACCCTGACACTAACCTAACACCTAACCCTAACCAGAACCCCTAAAGCTAACCCTGAACCCTATCCCTAACCCTAGCAGTAAACTTTAACCCTAAACCTAAGCCCAACCCGTAACCCTAATCCTATCCTTTTACCCTAAAACTAACCCCTAAACCTAACCCCTATACCTCACCCTAACACTAACCTCAATCCTAATTCTAAACGTACCCCTTCATAAAACACTAACTCCTAACCGCTAACCCTAACACTAACCAAAAACCCTAATCACTAATCCCTAACCCTAACGCTCAATCTTTACCCTAACCGTTAACCCTCACCCTAAATCTTAACACTGACCCTAACCTTAACCTTTAACTCTAAGCCTAACCCTTAACCCTACAGTAAGGAAGACCCTTAATGCTAAAGGGATCCCTTATCCCTAACCCTAACACTACAGCTAAAAATAACCCTAACCTTGGATCCTTAAACCTAACCCCTAACACTTACTTTAACCCCAAACCCTAACCCTAACCCTAAGCATTAAACCTAACCCTATCTCTTAACCCTAATGCTAGCCCTTACCCTAACGCCTAGATCTAACCCTAAATCTAACCTACCGCCTAATCCTAACCTTAAGCCCTAATGCTAACACTAACCCTGAACCCTAAACCTACCCGTAACCCTTAACACTAACCCTATCCGTGAACCTAAACCCTGACCCTAACCATTACCCGCACCCAAGCAATTAACCCTGACCCTAACCCTAATCCTTAATGCTAACCTTAACATTAAACCCTAACCGTAAGCCCAACACTTAACCCTAATCCTATCCCTTAACCCTAACCCTAACCCTAACCCTAATGCTAACCCCTAAACGTAACCCTAACCGTGACCAGTAAACCTAACCCTAACCTCTAACATAAACCATAGCACATAACTCTAAACCTAAAACTAACCCTAACCTTGACCCTAAACCCTAACTCTTAACCTTAACCCTAAGCGTTAACTCTCACGCTAACCTTTAATCCTAACCCTAATCCTAATCTTCAACCCTAAACCTAACACTTAACCCTAACCCTGTACCAAACCCTAACCCCTCATCTTAACCCTAAACGTAAACCTCAAACCTAAACCAAAGTGTAACCGTTAAACCTAAGAGTATCCTTTAACCCTAACCCTAATCCCTAACCCTAAGCCCTCACCCTAACAATAAACTTCATCCTTAACCCTAACCAGAATCCTAACCCTAAATCTAATTCTCAGACTTCTTGCTTTCTTAGAGTTTAGAAAGCCTGCAATCCTCCCATGCCATGCGTGAAAGGAGGCTCTACCACTGTGTCCTGCATGAAACCCACGGGCCCATACCCAGAGTATGATAGAGTGGGTTCCCAGGTACAATCCCAGCCCCCTAAAGTCCCCCCACCAGCCTAATGCAGACAGGGCCCGTGCGCTAAGCATAAACAATACCTTTAACAGATAACCCTAACCCTGAACAAAACACCCAACCCTGTTCCTATTTCTCCCCTTAACACGTAAACCTCACCGTGCGCCTAACTTTAACCTCTTATCCTAACGTTAATGCATAACCCATTTCCTGAGAACAACCCCTATCCCATAATTCTAACCCTATCTCCTAGTCATCACTGTGACACCTAATCCCTAACCCTAATTCTAAACCGCTAACCCTAACCGTAACCCTAACTACAACCCTAACACTGACAGTAACCCTTACTTCTAACCCCAACGCTATGCCTAACAAAAACCCTAACCCTTGACCCTAACCCTTCCCCTAACCCCTAAGCCTTACCCTAACCTTTAACCCTAATCCTAATCCTAACCATTAAACCTAACCCTAGCTCTTAAAGCTAACCCTAAACCTTACCCTCACGACTAGACCTAACCCTGACACTAACCTAACACCTAACCCTAACCAGAACCCCTAAAGCTAACCCTGAACCCTATCCCTAACCCTAGCAGTAAACTTTAACCGTAAACCTAAGCCCAACCCGTAACCCTAATCCTATCCTTTTACCCTAAAACTAACCCCTAAACCTAACCCCTATACCTCACCCTAACTCTAACCCCAATCCTAATTCTAACCATACCCCTTCATAAAACACTAAATCCTAACCGCTAACCCTAACACTAACCAAAAACCCTACTCACTAATCCCTAACCCTAACGCTTAACCTTTACCCTAACCGTTAACCCTCACCCTAAATCTTAACACTGACCCTAACCTTAACCTTTAACTCTAAGCCTAACCCTTAACCCTACAGTAAGGAAGACCCTTAATGCTAATGGGATCCCTTATCCCTAACCCTAACACTACAGCTAAAAATAACCCTAACCTTGGATCCTTAAACCTAACCCCTAACACTTACTTTAACCCCAAACCCTAACCCTAATCCTAAGCATTAAACCTAACCCTATCTCTTAACCCTAACGCTAGCCCTTACCCTAACGGCTAGATCTAACCCTAAATCTAACCTACCGACTAATCCTAAACTTAAGCCCTAATGCTAACACTAACCCTGAACCCTAAACCTACCCGTAACCCTTAACACTATCCCTATCCGTGAACCTTAACCCTGACCCTAACCATTACCCGCACCCAAGCATTTAACACTGATTCTAACCCTAATCCTTAATGCTAACACTAACACTAAACCCTAACCCTAAGCCCAACACTTAACCCTAATCCTATCCCTTAACCCTAACCCTAACCCTAATGCTACCCCCTAAACGTAACCCTAACCGTGACCAGTAAACCTAACCCTAACCTCTAACACAAAACATAGCACATAACTCTAACCCTAAAACTAACCCTAACCCTAACCCTAACCCTAAACCCTAACTCTTAACCTTAACCCTAAGCGTTAACTCTCACGCTAACCTTTAATCCTAACCCTAATCCTAATCTTCAACCCTAAACCTAACACTTAACCCTAACCCTGTACCAAACCCTAACCCCTCATCTTAACCCTAAACGTAAAGCTCCAACCTAAACCAAAGTGTAACCGTTAAACCTAAGAGTATCCTTTAACCCTAACCCTAATCCCTAACCCTAAGCCCTCACCCTAACACTAAACTTCATCCTTAACCCTAACCATAATCCTAACCCTAAATCTAATTCTCAGACTTCTTGCTTTCTTAGAGTTTAGAAAGCCTGCAATCCTCCCATGCCATGCGTGAAAGGAGGCTCTACCACTGTGTCCTGCATGAAACCCACGGGCCCATACCCAGAGTATGATAGAGTGGGTTCCCAGGTACAATCCCAGCCCCCTAAAGTCCCCCCACCAGCCTAATGCAGACAGGGCCCGTGCGCTAAGCATAAACAATACCTTTAACAGATAACCCTAACCCTGAACATAACACCCAACCCTGTTCCTATTTCTCCCCTTAACACGTAAACCTCACCGTGCGCCTAACTTTAACCTCTTATCCTAACGTTAATGCATAACCCATTTCCTGAGAACAACCCCTATCCCATAATTCTAACCCTATCTCCTAGTCATCACTGTGACACCTAATCCCTAACCCTAATTCTAAACCGCTAACCCTAACTGTAACCCTACCTACAACCCTAAGACTGACAGTAACCCTTACTTCTAACCCCAACGCTATGCCTAACAAAAACCCTAACCCTTGACCCTAACCCTTCACCCTAACCCCTAAGCCTTACCCTAACCCTTAACCCTAATCCTAATCCTAACCATTAAACCTAACCCTAGCTCTTAAAGCTAACCCTAAACCTTACCCTCACGACTAGACCTAACCCTGACACTAACCTAACACCTAACCCTAACCAGAACCCCTAAAGCTAACCCTGAACCCTATCCCTAACCCTAGCAGTAAACTTTAACCCTAAACCTAAGCCCAACCCGTAACCCTAATCCTATCCTTTTACCCTAAAACTAACCCCTAAACCTAACCCCTATACCTCACCCTAACTCTAACCCCAATCCTAATTCTAACCATACCCCTTCATAAAACACTAACTCCTAACCGCTAACCCTAACACTAACCAAAAACCCTAATCACTAATCCCTAACCCTAACGCTTAACCTTTACCCTAACCGTTAACCCTCACCCTAAATCTTAACACTGACCCTAACCTTAACCTTTAACTCTAAGCCTAACCCTTAACCCTACAGGAAGGAAGACCCTTAATGCTAATGGGATCCCTTATCCCTAACCCTAACACTACAGCTAAAAATAACCCTAACCTTGGACCCTTAAACCTAACCCCTAACACTTACTTTAACCCCAAACCCTAACCCTAACCCTAAGCATTAAACGTAACCCTATCTCTTAACCCTAACGCTAGCCCTTACCCTAACGCCTAGATCTAACCCTAAATCTAACCTACCGACTAATCCTAAACTTAAGCCCTAATGCTAACACTAACCCTGAACCCTAAACCTACCCGTAACCCTTAACACTAACCCTATCCGTGAACCTAAACCCTGACCCTAACCATTACCCGCACCCAAGCTTTTAACCCTGACCCTAACCCTAATCCTTAATGCTAACCTTAACACTAAACCCTAACCGTAAGCCCAACACTGAACCCTAATCCTATTCCTTAACCCTAACCCTATTGCTAACCCCTAAACGTAACCCTAACCATGACCAGTAAACCTAACCCTAACCTCTAACACAAACCATAGCACATAACTCTAAACCTAAAACTAACCCTAACCCTGACCCTAAACCCTAACTCTTAACCTTAACCCTAAGCGTTAACTCTCACACTAACCTTTAATCCTAACCCGAATCCTAATCTTCAACCCTAAACCTAACACTTAACCCTAACCCTGTACCAAACCCTAACCCCTCATCTTAACCCTAACCGTAAACCTCAACCCTAAACCAAGTGTAACCGTTAAACCTAAGAGTAACCTTTAACCCTAACCCTTATCCCTAACCCTAAGCCCTCACTCTAACACTAAACTTCACCCTGAACCCTAACCATAATCCTAACCCTAAATCTAATTCTCAGACTTCTTGCTTTCTTAGAGTTTAGAAAGCCTGCAATCCTCCCATGCCAAGCGTGAAAGGAGGCTCTACCACTGTGTCCTGCATGAAACCCACGGGCCCATACCCAGAGTATGATAGAGTGGGTTCCCGGGTACAATCCCAGCCCCCTAAAGTCCCCCCGCCCGCCTAATGCAGACAGGGCCCGTGCGCTAAGCATAAACAATACCTTTAACAGATAACCCTAACCCTGAACATAACACCCAACCCTGTTCCTATTTCTCCCCTTAACACGTAAACCTCACCGTGCGCCTAACTTTAACCTCTTATCCTAACGTTAATGCATAACCCATTTCCTGAGAACAACCCCTATCCCATAATTCTAACCCTATCTCCTAGTCATCACTGTGACACCTAATCCCTAACCCTAATTCTAAACCGCTAACCCTAACTGTAACCCTACCTACAACCCTAACACTGACAGTAACCCTTACTTCTAACCCCAACGCTATGCCTAACAAAAACCCTAATCCTTGAACCTAACCCTTCACCCTAACCCCTAAGCCTTACCCTAACCCTTAACTCTAATCCTAATCCTAACCATTAAACCTAACCCTAGCTCTTAAAGCTAACCCTAAACCTTACCTCACGACTAGACCTAACCCTGACACTAACATGACACCTAATCCTAACCAGAACCCCTAAAGCTAACCCTGAACCCTATCCCTAACCCCAGCAGTAAATTTTAACCTAAACCTAAGCCCAACCCGTAACCCTAATCCTATCCTTTTACCCTAAAACTAACCCCTAAACCTAACCCCTATACCTCACCCTAACTCTAACCCCAATCCTAATTCTAACCATACCCCTTCATAAAACACTAACTCCTGACCGCTAACCGTAACACTAACCAAAAAGCCTAATCACTACTCCCTAAACCTAACGCTTAACCTTTACCCTAACCGTTAACCCTCACCCTAAATCTTAACACTGACCCTAACATTAACCTTTAACTCTAAGCCTAACCCTTAACCCTACAGGAAGGAAGACCCTTAATGCTAATGGGATCCCTTATCCCTAACCCTAACACTACAGCTAAAAATAACCCTAACCTTGGATCCTTAAACCTAACCCCTAACACTTACTTTAACCCCAAACCCTAACACTAATCCTAAGCATTAAACCTAACCCTATCTCTTAACCCTAACGCTAGGCCTTACCCTAAAGCCTAGATTTAACCCTAAATCTAACCTACCGCCTAATCCTAACCTTAAGCCCTAATGCTAACACTAACCCTGAACCCTAAACCTACCCGTAACCCTTAACACTAACCCTATCCGTGAACCTTAACCCTGTCCCTAACCATTACCCGCACCCAAGCATTTAACCGTGACCCTAACCCTAATCCTTAATGCTAACCCTAACACTAAACCCTAACCCTAAGCCCAACACTTAACCCTAATCCTATCCCTTAACCCTAACCCTAACCCTAATACTACCCCCTAAAAGTAACCCTAACCGTGACCAGTAAACCTAACCCTAACCTCTAACACAAACCATAGCACATAACTCTAACCCTAAAACTAACCCTAACCCTAACCCTAACCCCTTACTCTTAACCTTAACCCTAAGCGTTAACTCTCACGCTAACCTTTAATCCTAACCCGAATCCTAATCTTCAACCCTAAACCTAACACTTAACCCTAACCCTGTACCAAACCCTAACCCCTCATCTTAACCCTAACCGTAAACCTCAACCCTAAACCAAAGTGTAACCGTTAAACCTAAGAGTGACCTTTAACCCTAACCCTAATCCCTAACCCTAAGCCCTCACCCTAACACTAAACTTCATCCTTCACCCTAACCATAATCCTAACCCTAAATCTAATTCTCAGACTTCTTGCTTTCTTAGAGTTTTGAAAGCCTGCAATCCTCCCATGCCATGCGTGAAAGGAGGCTCTACCACTGTGTCCTGCATGAAACCCACGGGCCCATACCCAGAGTATGATAGAGTGGGTTCCCAGGTACAATCCCAGCCCCCTAAAGTCCCCCCGCCCGCCTAATGCAGACAGGGCCCGTGCGCTAAGCATAAACAATACCTTTAACAGATAACCCTAACCCTGAACATAACACCCAACCCTGTTCCTATTTCTCCCCTTAACACGTAAACCTCACCGTGCACCTAACTTTAACCTCTTATCCTAACGTTAATGCATAACCAATTTCCTGAGAAAAACCCCATCCCATAATTCTAACCCTATCTCCTAGTCATCACTGTGACACCTAATCCCTAACCCTAATTCTAAACCGCTAACCCTAACCGTAACCCTACCTACAACCCTAACACTGACAGGAACCCTTACTTCTAACCCCAACGCTATGCCTAACAAAAACCCTAACCCTTGACCCTAACCCTTCACCCTAACCCCTAAGCCTTACCCTAACCCTTAACCCTAATCCTAGTCCTAACCATTAAACCTAACGCTAGCTCTTAAAGCTAACCCTAAACCTTACCCTCACGACTAGACCTAACCCTGACACTAACCTAACACCTAACACTAACCAGAACCCCTAAAGCTAACCCTGAACCCTATCCCTAACCCTAGCAGTAAATTTTAACCTAAACCTGAGCCCAACCCGTAACCCTAATCCTATCCTTTTACCCTAAAACTAACCCCTAAACCTAACCCTTATACCTCACCCTAACTCTAACCCCAATCCTAATTCTAACCATACCCCTTCATAAAACACTAACTCCTAACCGCTAACCCTAACACTAACCAAAAACCCTAATCACTAATCCCTAACCCTAACACTTAACTTTTACCCTAACCGTTAACCCTCACCCTAAATCTTAACACTGACCCTAACCTTAACCTTTAACTCTAAGCCTAACCCTTAACCCTACAGTAAGGAAGACCCTTAATGCTAATGGGATCCCTTATCCCTAACCCTAACACTACAGCTAAAAATAACCCTAACCTTGGATCCTTAAACCTAACCCCTAACACTTACTTTAACCCCAAACCCTAACCCTATTCCTAAGCATTAAACCTAACCCTATCTCTTAACCCTAACGCTAGCCCTTACCCTAACGCCTAGATCTAAACCTAAATCTAACCTATCGTCTAATCCTAATCCTAAGCCCTAATGCTAACACTAACCCTGAACCCTAAACCTACCCGTAACCCTTAACACTAACCCTATCCGTGAACCTTAACCCTGACCCTAACCATTACCCGCACCCAAGCATTTAACCATGACCCTAACCCTAATCCTTAATGCTAACCTTAACATTAAACCCTAACCCTAAGCCCAACACTTAACCCTAATCCTATCCCTTAACCCTAACCCTAACCCTAATGCTAACCCCTAAACGTAACCCTAACCATGACAAGTAAACCTAAGCCTAACCTCTAACACAAACCATAGCACATAACTCTAACCCTAAAACGAACCCTAACCCTAACCCTAAACCCTAACTCTTAACCTTAACCCTAAGCGTTAACTCTCACGCTAACCTTTAATCCTAACCCTAATCCTAATCTTCAACCCTAAACCTAACACTTAACCCTAAACCTGTTCCAAACCCTAACCCCTCATCTTAACCCTAACCGTAAACCTCAACCCTAAACCAAAGTGTAACCGTTAAACCTAAGAGTAACCTTTAACACTAACCCTAATCCGTAACCCTAAGACCTCACTCTAACACTAAACTTCACCCTTAACCCTAACCAGAATCCTAACCCTAAATCTAATTCTCAGACTTCTTGCTTTCTTAGAGTTTAGAAAGCCTGCAATCCTCCCATGCCATGCGTGAAAGGAGGCTCTACCACTGTGTCCTGCATGAAACCCACGGGCCCATACCCAGAGTATGATAGAGTGGGTTCCCAGGTACAATCCCAGTCCCCTAAACTCCCCCCGCCCGCCTAATGCAGACAGGGCCCGTGCGCTAAGCATAAACAATACCTTTAACAGATAACCCTAACCCTGAACATAGCACTCAACCCTGTTCCTATTTCTCCCCTTAACACGTAAACCTCACCGTGCGCCTAACTTTAACCTCTTATCCTAACGTTAATGCATAACCCATTTCCTGAGAACAACCCCTATCCCATAATTCTAACCCTATCTCCTAGTCATCACTGTGACACCTAATCCCTAACCCTAATTCTAAACCGCTAACCCTAACCGTAACCCTACCTTCAACCCTAAAACTGAGAGTAACCCTTACTTCTAACCCCAACGCTATGCCTAACAAAAACCCTAACCCTTGACCCTAACCCTTCACCCTAACCCCTAAGCCTTACCCTAACCCTTAACCCTAATCCTAATCCTAACCATTAAACCTAACCCTAGCTCTTAAAGCTAACCCTAAACCTTACCCTCACGACTAGACCTAACCCTGACACTAACCTAACACCTAACCCTAAGCAGAACCCCTAAAGCTAACCCTGAACCCTATCCCTAACCCCAGCAGAAAACTTTAACCCTAAACCTAAGCCCAACCCGTAACCCTAATCCTATCCTTTTACCCTAAAACTAACCCCTAAACCTAACCCCTATACCTCACCCTAACTCTAACCCCAATCCTAATTCTAACCATACCCCTTCATAAAACACTAACTCCTAACCGCTAACCCTATCACTAACCAAAAACCCTAATCACTAATCCCTAACCCTAACGCTTAACCTTTACCCTAACCGTTAACCCTCACCCTAAATCTTAACACTGACCCTAACCTTAACCTTTAACTCTAAGCCTAACCCTTAACCCTACGGTAAGGAAGACCCTTAATGCTAATGGGATCCCTTATCCCTAACCCTAACACTACAGCTAAAAATAAACGTAACCTTGGATCCTTAAACCTTACCCCTAACACTTACTTTAACCCTAAACCCTAACCCTAATCCTAAGCATTAAACGTAACCCTATCTCTTAACCCTAACGCTAGCCCTTACCCTAACGCCTAGATCTAACCCTAAATCTAACCTACCGCCTAATCCTAACCTTAAGCCCTAATGCCAACACTAACCCTGAACCCTAAACCTACCCGTAACCCTTAACACTAACCCTATCCGTGAACCTTAACCCTGACCCTAACCATTACCCGCACGCAAGCATTTAACCCTGACCCTAACCCTAATCCTTAATGATAACCCTAACACTAAACCCTAACCCTAAGCCCAACACTTATCCCTAATCCTATCCCTTAAACCTAACCCTAACCCTAATGCTACCCCCTAAACGTAACCCTAACCGTGACCAGTAAACCTAACCCTAACCTCTAACACAAACCATAGCACATAACTCTAACCCTAAAACTAACCCTAACCCTAACCCTAACCCCTAACTCTTAACCTTAACCCTAAGCGTTAACTCTCACGCTAACCTTTAATCCTAACCCTAATCCTAATCTTCAACCCTAAACCTAACATTTAACCCTAACCCTGTACCAAACCCTAACCCCTCATCTTAACCCTAACCGTAAACCTCAACCCTAAACCAAAGTGTAACCGTTAAACCTAAGAGTAACCTTTAACTCTAACCCTAATCCCTAACCCTAAGCCCTCACCCTAACACTAAACTTCATCCTTAACCCTAACCAGAATCCTAACCCTAAATCTAATTCTCAGACTTCTTGCTTTCTTAGAGTTTAGAAAGCCTGCAATCCTCCCATGCCATGCGTGAAAGGAGGCTCTACCACTGTGTCCTGCATGAAACCCACGGGCCCATACCCAGAGTATGATAGAGTGGGTTCCCGGGTACAATCCCAGCCCCCTAAACTCCCCCCGCCCGCCTAATGCAGACAGGGCCCGTGCGCTAAGCATAAACAATACCTTTAACAGATAACCCTAACCCTGAACATAACACCCAACCCTGTTCCTATTTCTGCCTTTAACAGGTAAACCTCACCGTGCGCCTAACTATAACCTCTTATCCTAACGTTAATGCATAACCCATTTCCTGAGAACAACCCCTATCCCATAATTCTAACCCTATCTCCTAGTCATCACTGTGACACCTAATCCCTAACCCTAATTCTAAACCGCTAACCCTAACCGTAACCCTACCTACAACCCTAACATTGACAGTAACCCTTACTTCTAACCCCAACGCTATGCCTAACAAAAACCCTAACCCTTGACCCTAACCCTTCACCCTAAACCCTAAGCCTTACCCTAACCCTTAACCCTAATCCTAATCCTAACCATTAAACCTAACCCTAGCTCTTAAAGCTAACCCTAAACCTTACCCTCACGACTAGACCTAACCCTGACACTAACCTAACACCTAACCCTAACCAGAACCCCTAAAGCTAATCCTGAATCCTATCCCTAACCCTAGCATAAACTTTAACCCTAAACCTAAGCCCAACCCGTAACCCTAATCCTATCCTTTTACCCTAAAACTAACCCCTAAACCTAACCCCTATACCTCACCCTAACTCTAACCCCAATCCTAATTCTAACCATACCCCTTTACAAAACACTAACTCCTAACCGCTAACCCTAACACTAACCAAAAACCCTAATCACTAATCCCTAACCCTAACGCTTAACCTTTACCCTAACCGTTAACCCTCACCCTAAATCTTAACACTGACCCTAACCTTAACCTTTAACTCTAAGCCTAACCCTTAACCCTACAGTAAGGAAGACCCTTAATGCTAATGGGATCCCTTATCCCTAACCCTAACACTACAGCTAAAAATAACTCTAACCTTGGATACTTAAACCTAACCCCTAACACTTACTTTAACCCCAAACCCTAACCCTAATCCTAAGCATTAAACCTAACCCTATCTCTTAAACCTAAATCTAGCCCTTAACCTAACGCCTAGATTTAACCCTAAATCTAACCTACCGACTAATCCTAACTTTAAGCACTAATGCTAACACTAACCCTGAACCCTAAACCTACCCGTAACCCTTAACACTAACCCTATCCGTGAACCTTAACCCTGACCCTAACCATTACCCGCACCCAAGCATTTAACCCTGACCCTAACCCTAATCCTTAATGCTAACCCTAACACTAAACCCTAACCCTAAGCCCAACACTTATCCCTAATCCTATCCCTTAACCCTAACCCTAACCCTAATGCTACCCCCTAAACGTAACCCTAACCGTGACCAGTAAACCTAACCCTAACCTCTAACACAAACCATAGCACATAACTCTAACCCTAAAACTAACCCTAACCGTAACCCTAACCCTAAACCCTAACTCTTAACCTTAACACTAAGCGTTAACTCTCACGCTAACCTTTAATCCTAACCCTAATCCTAATCTTCAACCCTAAACCTAACACTTAACCCTAACCCTGTACCAAACCCTAACCCCTCATCTTAACCCTAACCATAAACCTCAACCCTAAACCAAAGTGTAACCGTTAAACCTAAGAGTAACCATTAATCCTAACCCTATTCCCTAACCCTAAGCCCTCACCCTAACACTAAACTTCATCCTTAACCCTAACCAGAATCCTAACCCTAAATCTAATTCTCAGAATTCTTGCTTTCTTACAGTTTAGAAAGCCTGCAATCCTCCCATGCCATGCGTGAAATGAGGCTCTACCACTGTGTCCTGCATGAAACCCATGGGCCCATACCCAGAGTATGATAGAGTGGGTTCCCGGGTACAATCCCAGCCCCCTAAACTCCCCCCGCCCGCCTAATGCAGACAGGGCCCGTGCGCTAAGCATAAACAGTACCTTTAAGAGATAACCCTAACCCTGAACATAACACCCAACCCTGTTCCTATTTCTCCCCTTAAAACGTAATCCTCACTGTGCGCCTAAATATAACCTCTTATCATAACGTTAATGCATAACCCATTTCCTGAGAACAACCCCTATCCCATAATTGTAACCCTATCTCCTAGACATCACTGTGACACCTAATCCCTAACCCTAATTCTAAACCGCTAACCCTAACCGTAACCCTACCTACAACCCTAACACTGACAGTAACCCTTACTTCTAACCCCAACGCTATGCCTAACAAAAACCCTAACCCTTGACCCTAACCCTTCACCCTAACCCCTAAGCCTTACCCTAACCCTTAACCCTAATCCTAATCCTAACCATTAAACCTAACCCTAGCTCTTAAAGCTAACCCTAAACCTTACCCTCACGACTAGACCTAACCCTGACACTAACCTAACACCTAACCCTAACCAGAACCCCTAAAGCTAACCCTGAACCCTATCCCTAACCCTAGCAGTAAACTTTAACCCTAAACCTAAGCCCAACCTGTAACCCTAATCCTATCCTTTTACCCTAAAACTAACCCCTAAACCTAACCCCTATACCTCACCCTAACTCTAACCCCAATCCTAATTCTAACCATACCCCTTCATAAAACACTAACTCCTAAACACTAAACCTAACACTAACCCAAAACCCTAATCACTAATCCCTAACCCTAACGCTTAATCTTTACCCTAACCGTTAACCCTCACCCTAAATCTTAACACTGACCCTAACCTTAACCTTTAACTCTAAGCCTAACCCTTTACCCTACAGTAAGGAAGACCCTTAATGCTAATGGGATCCCTTATCCCTAACCATAACACTACAGCTAAAACTAACCCTAACCTTGGATCCTTAAACCTAACCCCTAACACTTACTTTAACCCCAAACGTTAACCCTAATCCTAAGCATTAAACCTAACCCTATCTCTTAACCCTAACGCTAGCCCTTACCCTAACGCCTAGATCTAACCCTAAATCTAACCTACCGCCTAATCCTAACATTAATCCCTAATGCTAACACTAACCCTGAACCCTAAACCTACCCGTAACCCTTAACACTAACCCTATCCGTGAACCTTAACCCTGACCCTAACCATTACCCGCACCCAAGCATTTAACCCTGACCCTAACCCTAATCCCTAATGGTAACCTTAACACTAAACCCTAACCTTAAGCCCAACACTTAACCCTAATCCTATCCCTTAACCCTAACCCTAACCCTAACCCTAATGCTACCCCCTAAACGTAACCCTAACCGTGACCAGTAAACCTAACCCTAACCTCTAACACAAACCATAGCACATAACTCTAACCCGAAAACTAACCCTAAACCTAACCCTAACCCTAAACCCTAACACTTAACCTTAACCCTAAGCGTTAACTCTCACGCTAACCTTTAATCCTAACCCTAATCCTAATCTTCAACCCTAAACCTAACACTTAACCATAACCCTGTACCAAACCCTAACCCCTCATCTTAACCCTAACCGTAAACCTCAACCCTAAACCAAAGTGTAACCTTAAACCTAAGAGTAACCTTTAACCCTAACCCTAATCCCTAACCCTAAGCCCTCACCCTAACACTAAACTTCATCCTCAACCCTAACCATAATCCTAACCCTAAATCTAATTCTCAGACTTCTTGCTTTCTTAGAGTTTAGAAAGCCTGCAATCCTCCCATGCCATGCGTGAAAGGAGGCTCTACCACTGTGTGCTGCATGAAACCCACGGGCCCATACCCAGAGTATGATAGAGTGGGTTCCGGGGTACAATCCCAGCCCCCTAAACTCCCCCGGCCCGCCTAATGCAGACAGAGCCCGTGCGCTAAGCATAAACAATACCTTTAACAGATAACCCTAACCCTGAACATAACACCCAACCCTGTTCCTATTTCTCCCCTTAACACGTAAACCTCAACGTGCGCCTAACTTTAACCTCTTATCCTAACGTTAATGCATAACCCATTTCCTGAGAACAACCCCTATCCCATAATTCTAACCCTATCTCCTAGTCATCACTGTGACACCTAATCCCTAACCCTAATTCTAAACCGCTAACCCTAACCGTAACCCTACTTAAAACGCTAACACTGACAGTAACCCTTACTTCTAACCCCAACGCTATGCCTAACAAAAACCCTAACCCTTGACCCTAACCCTTCACCCTAACCCCTAAGCCTTACCCTAACCCTTTACCCTAATCCTAATCCTAACCATTAAACCTAACCCTAGCTCTTAAAGCTAACCCTAAACCTTACCCTCACGACTAGACCTAACCCTGACACTAACCTAATACCTAACCCTAACCAGAACCCCTAAAGCTAACCCTGAACCCTCTCCCTAACCCTAGCAGTAAACTTTAACCCTAAACCTAAGCCCAACCCGTAACCCTAATCCTATCCTTTTACCCTAAACTAACCCCTAAACCTAACCCCTATACCTCACCCTAACTCTAACCCCAATCCTAATTCTAACCATACCCCTTCATAAAACACTAACTCCTAACCGCTAACCCTAACACTAACCAAAAACCCTAATCACTAATCCCTAACCTTAACGCTTAACCTTTACCCTAACCGTTAACCCTCACCCTAAATCTTAACACTGACCCTAACCTTAACCTTTAACTCTAAGCCTAACCCTTAACCCTACAGTAAGGAAGACCCTTAATGCTAATGGGATCCCTTATCCCTAACCCTAACACTACAGCTAAAAATAACCCTAACCTTGGATCCTTAAACCTAACCCCTAACACTTACTTTAACCCCAAACCCTAACCCTAATCTAAGCATTAAACCTAACCCTATCTCTTTACCCTAACGCTAACCCTTACCCTAACGCCTAGATCTAACCCTAAATCTAACCTACCGCCTAATCCTAACCTTAAGCCCTAATGCTAACTCTAACCCTGAACCCTAAACCTACCCGTAACCCTTAACACTAACCCTATCCCTAACCCCCTTACCCTAACTCTGTTAACCCTAACCCTCAACCCTGACCCTAACCTTAAACCTTAATCCTAACCATGCGTGAGATGAGCCTCTCCCTTTGTCCTGCATGACAGTTCAAGCCCAACACCCAGGGTACGATGAAGTGGGGACACAGCCTTGCTCCACACCCACAGTGCCCCGTACGTTAGACAGGGCCCCTTCCCTAACACACACCGTTAAACGTAAGCCCTAACCGTATCACTAAACCAAACCCTTCATAAGCCCTGAATCTAACTCCTAACAGTAACCCTAATCCCTGACCCTTACTCTTGCCTCTCACCCTAAACCTAAACCCAACCACTAAACATAATCCTAATCTCTAACCCTAACAGTAATCCTAACCCTAATTCTAACCTAAAACCGTAACCCCTAAATCTAATCCTAGTCCCTAACACCTAACCTTACCCTAAACCGAATTCCAATACTCAGACTTTTTCAATTCAAAAACTTAAAAAAGCCTAGAATCCACCAATGCCATGTCTGAGATGAGCGTCCGCCCCTATGTCCTGCATGACAGGAAGGCGCCAATGCCCAGGGTACTATGGAGTGGAGTCCTGGGGTCTGTAGGCTTGCTAAACTCCAGTTTGGAAGAATTGCTATAGTCATATATAGGAATGCTTACATTTACTTATAGAAAGCAACTATTGGTGTGTGATTTGTAGGCTTGCCTTACTCTAGTTTGGATGAAGAAGCTGAATCATATATAGGAATATTAGCTTTGAGTTAGAGGAAGCATCTATGGGGGGTGCTTTTTTGGCTTGTTAAACTCTGGTTTGGAAGAAGTTCGAGAGTCTTATATAGGAACGATATCATTCATTCAGAGAAAGCAATTATAGGGAGTTGGTTTGTAGGCTTGCTAAGCTCTAGTTTGGATGAAGGCGAGAGTCATATATAGAACCCTTACGTTCACATAAAGCGTCTACGGGGGGACGGTTTCTAGGCTTCCTAAACTCTAGCTTGGAAAAAGAGGACAGTTATGTATAGGAACTCTCGGCGGGGGATTTGTAGCATTGCTAAAATCTTAGATTGGAAAAGTTGCGAGAGTCATACATAGGAATGTTAACATTCACTCAATGAAAGCAACTATAAGGGGTGCTTTCCAGGCTGGCTACACTCTAATTTGGAAAAAGTGCGACAGTCATATATAGGAAGGCTTATATTCACTCAGACAAAGCAATTATGTGTAGGTGTATAGTAGGCATGCTAACTCTAGTTTGGAAAATTTCGAGAGCCATGTGCTAGTTAGGAAGAAGTACAAGACTCATATATAGGAACGCTTACATTCACACAGCGAGAGCAACTACGGAGTAGTGTCAGGTAGACATATTAAAGTCTAGCTTGGGAGAAGTTCCAGAGTCCTATATAGGAAAGGTAACAGCCACTTTGAAGAAGCAAGTCTTGGCGGGTGGTTTGTAGGCCTGCAAAACCTTGTTTTAGTTGAAGTGTGAGAATCATATATGAGAACGCTTACATTCACTCAGAGAAAGCAACGATGGGGTTGTTTGTAGGCTTACTAAACTGCAGTTTGGAAGAAGCACGAGAATCACATATAGGAGCACACACATTTTGACGCACTGAAAGTAACTATGGGGTGGTGTTTTATAGGCATGCTAAACTCTAGTTTGGATGAAGTTTGAGAATCACATATAAGAAAGCTTAGAGTCACTTAGAGAAAGCAAATCTCTGGGTGTGGAATGTAGGCGTGCTAAACTCTATTTTGGTTTAAGAGTGAGAGTCATATATGGGAAGGCTTACATTCCCTCAGAGAAAGCAACGACGGCGTGGTGGTTTGTAGGCATGCTAAACTCTAGTTTGGAAGAAGTAGGAGAATGATATATGGGAATGCTTACATTCACGTAGAGAAAGCAATTATGGGGTGGCGTTTTTGTAGCCATGCTAATCTCTAGTTTGGAAGAAGTTAAGCAGTAATATATAGGAAAGGGTACAGTCATAGAAACCAACTCTCGGGGGATGTTTTGTACACCTGCAAAACTCCAGTTTGGAAGAAGGGGGAGAGTCATATTGGGGACCGCGTGCATTCACTCAGAGAAATCAATGATGGGATTGTGATTTGTAGGCATAGTCAACTCTAGTTTGGAAGAAGTACGAGAATCGTATATAGGAAAGCTTACCTTCACGCAGAGAAAGCAACTATGGAGTGATGTTTGTATGCCTACTAAAATATAGTTTGGAGGAAGTTCGAGAGCCATATCTGGGAAGCTTACAGTCACTTAGAGAAAGCAACTCTCGGGGGTGTTTCGTAGGCCTGCTAAACTCTATTTTCAATGAAGTGTTAGAATAATATATGGGAACTCAGTGAAAGCAACGTTGTGGTTGTGGTTCCTAGGCATACTAACCTGTAATTTGGAAGAAGCAAGAGAATCACATGTAGAACCGCTTACATTCCGGCACCGAATGCAACTATGGGGTGGTGTTTTGTAGGGTGCAAAACTCTAGTTTGGACGAAGTTTGAGAGTCATATATAGGAAAGTTTAAAGTCACGTAGAGAAAGCAACTCTCTGGGTGTGGAATGTAGAGTTATTTTGGTTGACATAGTTATTTTGGTTGAAGTGTGAGAGTCATATATGGGAACGCTTACATTCACTCAGAGAAAACAACGTTTGGGTGGTGGTTTGTAGGGCATACTAAACTGTAGTTTGGAAGAAGTACGAGAGCCCTATATAGGAACACTTACATTCACACAGAGAAAGCACTTATGGCATCAGGTTTTGTAGGCATGCTAAACTGCAGTTTGGAAGAAGTTGGAGAACCTTATACAGGAAAGATTACCGTCACCTAGGGAAAGCAACTCTCGGGAGATTTTTTTTGTACACATGCTAAACTCTAATTTGGATGAAGTGTGAGAGTCAAACATGGGACCGCTTACATTCCCTCAGAGAAACAACACTGGGGTGGTTTTTGTAGGCATACTAAATAGTTTGGAAGAAGTACGAGAATGATATTTGGGAAGGCTTACATTCACACAGAGAAAGCAACTACGGGGTGGTGTTTTGTAAGCATGCTATAGTTTGGAAGAAGTTCTAAACCTGAACAGTCACTTAGAGAAAGCAACTCTTGGTGGGTGATTTTTAGATCTGCTAAATTGTATTTTGAAAGAAGTACCAGAGTCATATATACTAATGCTTACATTCATGCAAAGAAAAAACCATGGGGTGATGTTTTGTGGGCATGTTAACCTGTAGTTTGGAAGAAGTTGGAGAGTCTTATTTAGGAACGCTTACAGTCACCTAGAGAAAGTAACTCTCGGGAGAGCCTTTCTTGGCCTGCTAAACTCTACTTTGCATCAATTGTGAGAGTCAAACATGGGAATGCTTTCATTCATTCAGAGAACGCAACGTTTGGGTGGTGGTTTGTAGGCATTCTAAACTGTATTTTGGAGGAAGTACGAGAGTCATGTATATGAACGCTTACATTCAGGCAGAGAAAGCAACTCTGGGGTCGTATTTTGTTGGCATGCTAAACTGTGGTTTGGAAGAAGTTCGAGAGTCTTATATAGGAAAGATTACAGTGACACAGAGAAAACAACTCTCGGAAGTTTATTGGTAGGCCTGCTAAACTCTAACTTGGATGAAATGTGAGAACACTTGCATTCATTCACTTAGAGAAAGAAACATGGTGATGGTTTGAAGGCATAATAACTGTAGTTGGGAAGAAGTAGGAGAGTCATATATATGAACCGTTACATTCACGCAGAGAACGCAAATGTGGGGTGGCGATGTATGCATGTTAATCTGTAGTTTGGAGGAAGTGCGAGAGTCATATCTGGGGAAAATTACAGTCACTTAGGGAAAGGAACCATCCTGGGTTGGTTTGTAGATCTGCTAAATTCTATTTTGGAAACAGAGTGTGAGTCATATATGGGAACGCTTATGTTCACTCATAGAAAGCAACCACTGCGTGGTGTTTTGTTGGCATGGTGTAGTTTGAAAGAAGTTGGAGATTCTTATTTAGGAAAGTTTACACTCACCTAGAGAAAGCAACTCACGGGGTGTTGTTTGTAGGCCTGCTAAACTCTAATTTAGATGAAGTGAGAGAGGCATATCTATGAACGCTTATATTGATGCAGAGAAAGCAACTATGGGGTGGTGTTTTGTAGGCATGCTAAAATATAATTTGGAAGAAGTTCGAAAACAGACAGTCACTTAGAGAAAGCCACTCTCGGCGGTTGATTTTTCGGTCTGCTAAATTGTATTTTGAAAGAAGTACCAGAGTCATATATACAAACGCTTACATTCATGCAGAGAAAGCAACTCTGGGGTGGTGTTTTCTAGGCATGCTAAACTCTAGTTTGGACGAAGTTTGAGAATCACATATAAGAAAGCTTAGTCGCTTAAAGCAAATCTCTGGGTGTGGAATGTAGGCGTGCTAAACTCTATTTTGGTTTCAGAGTGAGAGTCATATATGGGAAGGCTTACATTCGCTCAGAGAAAGCAACGATGGTGTGGTGGTTTGTAGGCATATTGAACTCTAGTTTGGAAGATGTAGGAGAATGATATATGAGAACGCTTACATTCATGCAGAGAAAGCAATTATGGGGTGGTTTTTTTGTACCCATGCTAACCTCTAGTTTAGAAGAAGTTATATAGGAAAGCGTACACTCATTTATAGAAACCAACTTTCGGGGGATAAACGGTAGGCCTGCAAAACTCTACTTTGGAAGAAGGGGGAGAGTCATATTGGGGCCACGTACATTGACTCAGAGAAATCAAGGATGGGGTTGTGGTTTGTAGGCATACTAAACTCTAGTTTGGAAGAAGGACGAGAATCATATATAGGAACGCTTACATTCATGCAGAGAAAGCAACTATGGAGTGATGTTTGTATGCCTACTAAACGATAGTTTGGAGGATGTTCGAGAGTCATATCTGGAAAGCTTACAGTCATTTAGAGAAAGCAACTCTCTGGGGGTGGTTCGTAGGCCTGCTAAACTTTATTTTCAATGAAGTGTTCGAATCATATACAGGAACGCTTACATTCACTCAGAGAAAGCAACGTTGGGGTGGCCGTTTTTGAGCATACTAAACTCTACTTTGGAAGAGGTACGGGAGACAAATACTAACGCTTACATTAACACAGAGAAAGCAACTACGGGGTGCTGTAGTGCAGGCATTCTAAACTATAGATTGGAAGAAGTTCGAAAGCTGACAGTCACTTAGAGAAAGCAACTCTTGGCGGGTGACTTTTAGGTCTGCTAAATTGTATTTTGAAAGACGTACCAGAGTCATATACAAACGCTTACATTCACGCAGAGAAAGAAACTATGGGGTGATGTGTTGTGGGGATGCTAAACTGCAGTTTGGAAGGTGTTCGAGAGTGTTATATAGGATAGCTTACAGTCACCTAGAGAAAGCAACACTCGGGACAGCTTTACAAGCCTCTAAACACTAATTAGCAGCAATTGTGAGAGTCAAACATGGGAACGTTTACATTCACTCAGAGAACGCAACGTTTGGGTGGGTGGTTTTTAAACATTCTAAACTGTATTTTGGAGGAAGTAGGAGAGTCATATATACGAATGCTTACATTCACGCAGAGAAAGCAACTCTGTGGTCGTATTTTGTTGGCATGCTAAACTGTGGTTTGGAAGAAGTTCGAGAGCCTTATATAGGAAAGATTACAGTGACACAGAGAAAACAACTCTCTGTAGTTTCTTGGTAGGTCTGCTAAACTGTGATTTGGATGAAGTGTGAGAACGCTTGCATTCACTCAGAGAAAGAACTTTGTCGTGGTGGTTTGTAGGAATAACAACTGTAGTTCGAAGAAGTAGGAGAGTCATATATGAACGGTTACATTCACGCAGAGAAAGCAACTGTGGGGTGGCGTATGTAATCATCATAATCTGTAGTTTGGAGGAAGTTCGAGAGTCATATCTGGGGAAAATTAGAGTCACATAGAGAAAGGAACAATCGGAGGCTGGTGTGTAGGTCTGCTAAATTCTATTTTGGAAGAAGAGTGAGAGTCATATATGGGAACGCTTATGTTGACTCAGAGAAATCAACGATGGGACGCTGTATTGTTGGCATGCTAAACTGTAGTTTGGAAGAAGTTCGAGAGTCTTATATAGGAAAGTTTACAGTCACCTAGAGAAAGCAACTCACAGGAGGTGGTTTGTAAGCCGCTAAACTCTAATTTGGATGAAGTGAAAGAGGCATACATGGATACGCTTCATTCACTCAGAGAAAGGTAAATTGGGGTGCCGGTTTGTAGGTATACTAACTCCAGTTTGGAAGAAGTACTAGAGTCATATATATGAACGCTTATATGGACGCAGAGAAAGCAACTATGGGGTGGTGTTTTGTAGGCCTGCTAAAATATAGTTTGGAAGAAGTTCGAAAGCAGACAGTCACTTAGAGAAAGCAACTCTCGGCGGTTCATTTTTCGGTCTGCTGAATTGTATTTTGAAAGAAATACCAGAGTCATATATTCAAAGGCTTACATTCATGCAGAGAAAGCAACTCTGGGGTGGTGTTTTCTAGGCATGCTAAACTCTAGTTTGGACGAAGTTTGAGAATCACATATAAGAAAGCTTAGAGTCGCTTAAAGCAAATCTCTGGGTGTGGAATGTAGGCGTGCTAAACTCTATTTTGGTTTCGGAGTGAGAGTCATATATGGGAAGGCTTACATTCACTCAGAGAAAGCAACGATGGTGTGGTGGTTTGTAGGCATACTGAACTCTAGTTTGGAAGAAGTAGGAGAATGATATATGGGAACGCTTACATTCATGCAGAGAAAGCAATTATGGGGTGGCTTTTTTGTAGCCATGCTAATCTCTATTTTGCAAGAAGTTAAAGAGAAATATATAGGAAAGCGTACCGTCATTTAGAGAAACCAACTTTCGGGGGATGGTTTGTAGGCCTGCAAAACTCTACTTTGGAAGAAGGGGGAGAATCATATGGGGGACTGGGTACATTCACTCGGAGAAATCAACGATGGGGTTGTGGTTTGTAGGCATACTAAACTCTAGTTTGGAAGAAGGACGAGAGTCATATATAGGAACGCTTACATTCATGCAGAGAAAGCAACTATGGAGTGATGTTTGTATGCCTACTAAACGATAGATTGGAGGATGCTCGAGAGTCATATCTGGAAAGCTTACAGTCATTTAGAGAAAGCAACTCTCTGGGGGTGGTTCGTAGGCCTGCTAAACTCTATTTTCAATGAAGTGTTCGAATCATATACAGGAACGCTTACATTCACTCAGAGAAAGCAACGTTGGGGTGGACGTTTTTGAGCATACTAAACTCTACTTTGGAAGAGGTACGAGAGACATAAATACGAACGCTTACATTAACACAGAGAAAGCAAATACGGGGTGCTGTAATGCAGGCATGCTAAACTATAGATTAGAAGAAGTTCGAAAGCTGACAGTCACTTAGAGAAAGCAACTCTTGGCGGGTGACTTTTAGGTCTGCTAAATTGTATTTTGAAAGACGTACCAGAGTCATATACAAACGCTTACATTCATGCAGAGAAAGAAACTATGGGGTGATGTGTTGTGGGGATGCTAAACTGCAGTTTGGAAGGTGTTCGAGAGTGTTATATAGGATAGCTTACAGTCACCTAGAGAAAGCAACACTCGGGACAGCTTTACAAGCCTCTAAACACTAATTAGCAGCAATTGTGAGAGTCAAACATGGGAACGCTTACATTCACGGAGAGAACACAACGTATGGGTGGTGGTTTGTAGGCATAATAACTGTAGTTCAGAAGAAGTAGGAGAGTCATATATATGAACGGTTACATTCACGCAGAGAAAGAAACTGTTGGGTGGTGTATGTACGCATGTTAATCTATACTTTGGAGGAAGTTCGAGAGTCATATCTGGGGAAAATTGCAGTCACTTAGAGAAAGCAACAATCGGGGGCCGTTTTGTAGATCTGCTAAATTCTATTTTGGAAGAAGAGTGAAATTCATATGTGGGAACGCTTATGTTCACTCAGAGAAATCAACGATGGGGCAGTGTTTCTTTGGGATGCTAAAGTGTAGTTTGGAAGAAGTTCGCGAGTCTTATATAAGAAAGCTTACAGTCACCTAGAGAAAGTAACTCTCGGCAGATTGTTTCTAAGCGTGCTAAAGTCTAATTTGCATCAATTGTGAGAGTCAAACATGGGAACGCTTACATTCACTCAGAGAACGCAACGTTTGGGTGGTGGTTTGTAAGCATTCTAAACTGTATTTTGGAGGAAGTAGGAGAGTCATATATACGAATGCTTACATTCACGCAGAGAAAGCAACTCTGTGATCGTATTTTGTTGGCATGCTAAACTGTGGTTTGGAAGAAGTTCGAGAGTCTTATATAGGAAAGATTACAGTGACACAGAGAAAACAACTCTCTGTAGTTTGTTGGTAGGTCTACTAAACTGTAATTTGGATGATGTGTGAGAACGCTTGCATTCACTCAGAGAAAGAACTTTGTCGTGGTGGTTTGTAGGAATAACAACTGTAGTTCGAAGAAGTAGGAGAGTCATATATGAACGGTTACATTCACGCAGAGAAAGCAACTGTGGGGTGGCGTATGTAATCATCATAATCTGTAGTTTGGAGGAAGTTCGAGAGTCATATCTGGGGAAAATTAGAGTCATTTAGAGAAAGGAACAATCGGGGGCTGGTGTGTAGGTCTGCTAAATTCTATTTTGGAAAAAGAATGAGAGTCATATATGGGAACGCTTATGTTGACTCAGAGAAATCAACGATGGGGCGCTGTATTGTTTGCATGCTAAACTGTAGTTTGGAAGAAGTTCGAGAGTCTTTTATAGGAAAGTTTACAGTCACCTAGAGAAAGCAACTCACAGGAGGTGGTTTGTAAGCCGCTAAACTCTAATTTGGATGAAGTGAAAGAGGCATACATGGATACGCTTCATTCACTCAGAGAAAGGTAAATTGGGGTGCCGGTTTGTAGGTATACTAACTCCAGTTTGGAAGAAGTACTAGAGTCATATATATGAACGCTTATATGGATGCAGAGAAAGCAACTATGGGGTGGTGTTTTGTAGGCCTGCTAAAATATAGTTTGGAAGAAGTTCGAAAGCAGACAGTCACTTTGAGAAAGCAACTCTTGGCGGTGGATTTTTAGGTCTGCTAAATTGTATTTTGAAAGAAGTACCAGAGTCATATATTCAAACGCTTACATTCATGCAGAGAAAGGAAGTGTGGGGTGGTGTTTTCTAGGCGTGCTAAACTCTAGTTTGGACGAAGTTTGAGAATCACATATAAGAAAGCTTAGAGTCACTTAGAGAAAGCAAATCTCTGGGTGTGGAATGTAGGCGTGCTAAACTCTATTTTGGTTTAGATTGAGAGTCATATATGGAAAGGGTTACATTCACTCAGAGAAAGCAACGATGGTGTGGTGGTTTGTAGGCATACTAAACTCTAGTTTGGAAGAAGTAGGATAATGATATATGGGAACGCTTACATTCATGCAGAGAAAGCAATTATGGGGTGGCTTTTTTGTACCCATGCTAATCTCTAGTTTGGAAGAAGTTATATAGGAAAGCGTACACTCATTTATAGAAACCAACTTTCGGGGGATGAAGGGTAGGCCTGCAAAACTCTACTTTGGAAGAAGTGGGAGAGTCATATTGGGGACCACGTACATTGACTCAGAGAAATCGAGGATGGGGTTGTGTTTTGTAGGCATACTAAACTCTAGTTTGGAGAAAGTACGAGAATCATATATAGGAACGCTTACATTCATGCAGAGAAAGCAACTATGGAGTGAGGTTTGTATGCCTACTAAACTATAGTTTGGAGGAAGTTTAGAATCTTATATAGCAAAGCTTACAGTCACCTAGAGAGAGCAACTCTTGGGAGATGGTTTCTAAGCCTGATAATTTGCACCAACTCTTAAAGTCAAGTATGGGAAGGTTTACATGCACTCAGAACGCAAGGTTTGGGTTGCAGTTTGTGGCCTTAATTGTAGTTCGGAAGAAGTAGGAAAGTCATATATATGAACAGTTACATTCACGCAGACAAACCAGCTACGGAGTGATGTGTGTATGCCTACTAAACTATAGTTTGGAGGATGTTCGAGAGTCATATCTGGAAAGCTTACAGTCATTTAGAGAAAGAAACTCTCGGGGGGTGGTTCGTAGGCCTGCTAAACTCTATTTTCAAAGAAGTGTTAAAATCATATACAGGAACGCTTACATTCACTCAGAGAAAGCAACGTTGGGGTGGCCGTTTGTGAGCATACTAAACTCTACTTTGGAAGAGGTACAAGAGACATAAATACGAACGCTTACATTAACACAGAGAAAGCAAATACGGGGTGCTGTAGTGCAGGCATGCTAAACTATAGATTGGAAGAAGTTCGAAAGCTGACAGTCACTTAGAGAAAGCAACTCTTGGCGGGTGATTTTTTAAGTCTGCTAAATTGTATTTTGAAAGACGTGTCAGAGTCTTATATACAAACGCTTACATTCATGCGTGGAAAGAAACTATGGGGTGATGTGTTGTGGGGATGCTAAACTGCAGTTTGGAAGAAGTTCGAGAGTGTTATGTAGGATAGCTTACAGTGACCTAGAGAAAGCAACACTCAGGAGAGCTTTGCAAGCCTGCTAAACTCTAACAAGCAGCGATTGTGAGAGTCAAACATGGGAACGCTTACATTCACTCAGAGAACACAACGTTTGGGTGGTGGTTTGTAGGCATAATAACTGTAGTTCAGAAGAAGTAGGAGAGTCATATATGAACGGTTACATTCACGCAGAGAAAGCAATTGTTGGGTGGCGTATGTATGCATGCTAATCTGTAGTTTGGAGGAATTTCGAGAGTCATATCTGGGGAAAATTACAGTCACTTAGAGAAAGCAACCATCGGGGGCCATTTTGTAGATCTGCTAAATTCTATTTTGAAAGAAGAATGAGAGTCATATATGGGAATGCTTATGATCACGAAGAGAAATCAACTATGGGGCGGTGTTTTGTTGGCATGCTAAACTGTAGTTTGGAAGAAGTTCGCGAGTCTTACATAGGAAAGTTTACAGTCACCCAGAGAAAGCAACTCTTGGGAGATTGTTTCTAAGCATGCTAAATTCTAGATTGCATCAATTGTGAGAGTCAAACATGGGAACGCTTACATTGACTCAGAGAACGCAACGTTTGGGTGGTG
>NW_027183123.1:70000-72000 GCF_041146395.1 Eulemur rufifrons | reverse complement strand
CTCACCGTGCGCCTAAATTTAACCTCTTATACTAACGTTAATGCATAACCCATTTCCTGAGAACAACCCCTATCCCATAATTCTAACCCTATCTCCTAGTGATCACTGTGACACCTAATCCCTAACCCTAATTCTAAACCGCTAACCCTAACCGTAACCCTACCTACAACCCTAACACTGACAGTAACCCTTACTTCTAACCCCAACGCTATGCCTAACAAAAACCCTAACCCTTGACCCTAACCCTTCACCCTAACCCCTAAGCCTTACCCTAACCCTTAACCCTAATCCTAATCCTAACCATTAAACCTAACCCTAGCTCTTAAAGCTAACCCTAAACCTTACCCTCACGACTAGACCTAACCCTGACACTAACCTAACACCTAACCCTAACCAGAACCCCTAAAGCTAACCCTGAACCCTATCCCTAACCCTAGCAGTAAACTTTAACCCTAAACCTAAGCCCAACCCGTAACCTTAATCCTATCCTTTTACCCTAAAACTAACCCCTAAACCTAACACCTAAACCTCACCCTAACTCTAACCCCAATCCTAATTCTAACCATACCCCTTCATAAAACACTAACTCCTAACCGCTAACCCTAACACTAACCAAAAACCCTAATCACTAATCCCTAACACTAACGCTTAACCTTTACCCTAACTGTTAACCCTCACTCTAAATCTTAACACTGACCCTAAACTTAACCTTTAACTCTAAGCCTAACCCTTAATCCTACAGTAAGGAAGACCCTTAATGCTAATGGGATCCCTTATCCCTAACCCTAACACTACAGCTAAAAATAACCCTAACCTTTGATCCTTAAACCTAACCCCTAACACTTACTTTAACCCCAAACCCTAACACTAATAATAAGCATTAAACCTAACCCTATCTCTTAACCCTAACGCTAGCCCTTACCCTAACGCCTAGATCTAACCCTAAATCTAACCTACCGCCTAATCCTAACCTTAAGCCCTAATGCTAATTCTAACCCTGAACCCTAAACCTACCCATAACCCTTAACACTAACCCTATCCGTGAACCTTAACCCTGACCCTAACCATTACCCGCACCCAAGCATTTAACCCTGACCCTAACCCTAATCCTTAATGCTAACCCTAACACTAAACCCTAACCCTAAGCCCAAAACTTAACCCTAATCCTATCCCTTAACCCTAACCCTAACCCTAATGCTAACCCCTAAACGTAACCCTATCCGTGCCCAGTAAACCTAACCCTAACCTCTAACACAAATCATAGCACATAACTCTAACCCTAAAACTAACCCTAACACTAACCCTAACCATAAACCCTAACTCTTAACCTTAACCCTAAGCGTTAACTCTCACGCTAACCTTTAATCCTAACCCTAATCCTAATCTTCAACCCTAAACCTAACACTTAACCCTAACCCTGTACCAAACCCTAACCGCTCATCTTAAACCTAACCGTAAACCTCAACCCTAAACCAAAGTGTAACCGTTAAACCTAAGAATAATCTTTAACCCTAACCCTAATCCCTAACCCTAAGCCCTCACCCTAACACTAAACTTCATCCTTAACCCTAACCATAATCCAACCCTAAATCTCATTCTCAGACTTCTTGCTTTCTTAGAGTTTAGAAAGCCTGCAATCCTCCCATGCCATGCGTGAAAGGAGGCTCTACCACTGTGTCCTGCTTGAAACCCACGGGCCCATACCCAGAGTATGATAGAGTGGGTTCCCGGGTACAATCCCAGCCCCCTAAACTCCCCCCGCCGGCCTAATGCAGACAGGGCCCATGCGCTAAGCATAAACAATACCTTTAACAGATAACCCTAACCCTGAACATAACACCCAACCTTGTTCCTATTTCTCCCCTTAACACGTAAAACTCACCGTGCGCCTAACTTTAACCTCTTATCCTAACGTTAATGCATAACCCATTTCCTGAGAACAACCCCTATCCCATAATTCTAACCCTATCTCCTAGTCATCACTGTGACACCTAATCCCT
>NW_027183123.1:50000-65000 GCF_041146395.1 Eulemur rufifrons | reverse complement strand
TAACCCCAATCCTAATTCTAACCATACCCCTTCATAATACACTAACTCCTAACCGCTAACCCTAACACTAACCAAAATCCTTAATCACTAATCCCTAAACCTAACGCTTAACCTTTAACCTAACCGTTAATCCTCACCCTAAATCTTAACACTGACCCTAACCTTAACCTTTAACTCTAAGCCTAACCCTTAACCCTACAGTAAGGAAGACCCTTAATGCTAATGGGATCCCTTATCCCTATCCCTAACACTACAGCTAAAAATAACCCTAACTTTGGATCATTAAACCTAACCCCTAACACTTACTTTAACCCCAAACCCTAACCCTAATCCTAAGCATTAAACATAACCCTATCTCTTAACCCTAACCCTAACCCTTACCCTAACGCCTAGATCTAACCCTAAATCTAACCTACCGCCTAATCCTAAACTTAAGTCCTAAAGCTAACTCTAACCCTGAACCCTAAACCTACCCGTAACCCTTAACACTAACCCTATCCGTGAACCTTAACCCAGACCGTAACCATTACACGCACCCAAGCATTTAACCCTGACCCTAACCCTACTCCTTAATGATAACCCTAACACTAAACCCTAACCCTAAGGCCAACACATAAACCTAATCCTTTCCCTTAACCCTAACCCTAATGCTAACCCCTAAATGTAACCCTCACCGTGACCAGTAAACCTAACCCTAACCTCTAACACAAATCATAGCACATAACTCTAACCCTAAAACTAACCCTAACCCTAACCCTAACCCTAAACCCTAACTCTTAACCTTAACCCTAAGCGTTAACTCTCACGCTAACCTTTAATCCTAACCCTAATCCTAATCTTCAACCCTAAACCTAACACTTAACCCTAACCCTGTACCAAACCCTAACCGCTCATCTTAACCCTAACCGTAAACCTCAACCCTAAACCAAAGTGTAACCGTTAAACCTAAGAGTAATCTTTAACCCTAACCCTAATCCCTAACCCTAAGCCCTCACCCTAACACTAAACTTCATCCTTAACCCTAACCATAATCCAACCCTAAATCTCATTCTCAGACTTCTTGCTTTCTTAGAGTTTAGAAAGCCTGCAATCCTCCCATGCCATGCGTGAAAGGAGGCTCTACCACTGTGTCCTGCATGAAACCCACGGGCCCATACCCAGAGTATGACAGAGTGGGTTCCCTGGTACAATCCCAGCTCCCTAAACTCCCCCCGCCCGCCTAATGCAGACAGTGCCCGTGCGCTAAGCATAAACAATACCTTTAACAGATAACCCTAACCCTGAACATAACACCCAACCCTGTTCCTATTTCTCCCCTTAACACGTAAACCTCACCGTGCGCCTAACTTCAACCACTTATCCTAACGTTAATGCATAACCCATTTCCTGAGAACAACCCCTATCCCATAATTCTAACCCTATCTCCTAGTCATCACTGTGACACCTAATCCCTAACCCTAATTCTAAACCGCTAACCCTAACCTTAACCCTATCTACAACCCTAACACTGACAGTAACCCTTACTTCTAACCCCAACGCTATGCCTAACAAAAACCCTAACCCTTGACCCTAACCCTTCACCCTAACCCCTAAGCCTTACCCTAACCCTTAACCCTAATCCTAATCCTAACCATTAAACCTAACCCTAGCTCTTAAAGCTAACCCTAAACCTTACCCTCACGATTAGACCTAACCCTGACACTAACCTAACACCTAACCCTAACCAGAACCCCTAAAGCTAACCCTGAACCCTATCCCTAACCCTAGCAGTAAACTTTAACCCTAAACCTAAGCCCAACCCATAACCCTAATCCTATCCTTTTACCCTACAACTAACCCCTAAACCTAACACCTAAACCTCACCCTAAGTCTAACCCCAATCCTAATTCTAACCATACCCCTTCATAAAACACTAACTCCTAACCGCTAACCCTAACACTAACCAAAAAGCCTAATCACTAATCCCTAACCCTAACGCTTAACCTTTACCCTAACTGTTAACCCTCACTCTAAATCTCAACACTGACCCTAACCTTAACCTTTAACTCTAAGCCTAACCCTTAACTCTACAGTAGGGAAGACCCTTAATGCTAATGGGATCCCTTATCCCTAACCCTAACACTACAGCTAAAAATAACCCTAACCTTTGATCCTTAAACCTAACCCCTAACACTTACTTTAACCCCAAACCCTAACCCTAATCCTAAGCATTAAACCTAACCCTATCTCTTAACCCTAACGCTAGCCCTTACCCTAACGCCTAGATCTAACCCTAAATCTAACCTACCGCCTAATCCTAACCTTAAGCCCTAATGCTAACTCTAACCCTGAACCCTAAACCTACACGTAAACCTTAACACTAACCCTATCCGTGAACCTTAACCCTGACCCTAACCATTACCCGCACCCAAGCATTTAACCCTGACCCTAACCCTTATCCTTAATGCTAACCCTAACACTAAACCCTAACCCTAAGCCCAACACTTAACCCTAATCCTATCCCTTAACCCTAACCCTAACCCTAATGCTAACCCCTAAACGTAACCCTAACCGTCACCAGTAAACCTAACCCTAACCGCTAACACAAACAATAGCACAAAACTCTAACCCTAAAACTAACCCTAACCCTAACCCTAACCCTAAACCCTAACTCTTAACCTTAACACTAAGCGTTAACTCTTACGCTAACCTTTAATCCTAACCCTAATCCTAATCTTCAACCCTAAACCTAACACTTAACCCTAACCCTGTACCAAACCCTAACCCCTCATCTTAACCCTAACCGTAAACCTCAACCCTAAACCAAAGTGTAACCGTTAAACCTAAGCGTAACCTTTAACCCTAACCCTAATCCCTAACCCTAAGCCCTCACCCTAACACTAAACTTCATCCTTAACCCTACCAGAATCCTAACCCTAAATCTAATTCTCAGACTTCTTGCTTTCTTAGAGTTTAGAAAGCCTGCAATCCTCCCATGCCATGCGTGAAAGGAGGCTCTACCACTCTGTCCTGCATGAAACCCACGGGCCCATACCCAGAGTATGATAGAGTGGGTTCCCGGGTACAATCCCAGCCCCCTAAACTCCCCCCGCCCGCCTAATGCAGACAGGGCCGGTGCGCTAAGCATAAACAATACCTTTAACAGATAACCCAACCCTGAACATAACACCCAACCCTGTTCCTATTTCTCCCCTTAACACATAAACCTCACCGTGCGCCTAACTTAACCTCTTATCCTAACGTTAATGCATAACGCATTTCCTGAGAACAACCCCTATCCCATAATTCTAACCCTATCTCCTAGTCATCACTGTGACACCTAATCCCTAACCCTAATTCTAAACCGCTAACCCTAACCGTAACCCTACCTACAACCCTAACACAGACAGTAACCCTTACTTCTAACCCCAACGCTATGCCTAACAAAAACCCTAACCCTTGACCCTAACCCTTCACCCTAACCCCTAAGCCTTACCCTAACACTTAACCCTAATCCTAAACCTAACCATTAAACCTAACCCTAGCTCTTAAAGCTAACCCTAAACCTTACCCTCACGACTAGACCTAACCCTGACACTAACCTAACACCTAACCCTAACCAGAACCCCTAAAGCTAACCCTGAACCCTATCCCTAACCCTAGCAGTAAACTTTAACCCTAAACCTAAGCCCAACCCGTAACCCTAATCCTATGCTTTTACCCTAAAACTAACCCCTAAACCTAACCCCTATACCTCACCCTAACTCTAACCCCAATCCTAATTCTAACCATACCCCTTCATAAAACACTAACTCCTAACCGCTAACCCTAACACTAACCAAAAGCCCTAATCACTATTCCCTAACCCTAACGCTTAACCTTTACCCTAACCGTTAACCCTCACCCTAAATCTTAACCCTGACCCTAACCTTAAACTTTAACCCTAAGCCTAACCCTTAACCCTACAGTAAGGAAGACCCTTAATGCTAATGGGATCCCTTATCCCTAACCCTAACACTACAGCTAAAAATAACCCTAACCTTTGATCCTTAAACCTAACCCCTAACACTTACTTTAACCCCAAACCCTAACCCTAATCCTAAGCATTAAACCTAACCCTATCTCTTAACCCTAACGCTAGCCCTTATCCTAACGCCTAGATCTAACCCTAAATCGAACCTACCGCCTAATCCTAACCTTAAGCCCTAATGCTAACTCTAACCCTGAACCCTAAACCTACCCGTAACCCTTAACACTAACCCTATCCGTGAACCTTAACCCTGACCCTAACCATTACCCGCACCCAAGAATTTAATCCTGACCCTACCCCTAATCCTTAATGATAACCCTAACACTAAACCCTCACCCTACGCCCAACACTTAACCCTAATCCTATCCCTTAACCCTAACCCTAATGCTAACCCCTAAACGTAACCCTCACCGTGACCAGTAAACCTAACCCTAACCTCTAACACAAACCATAGCACATAACTCTAATCCTAAAACGAAGCCTAAACCTAACCCTAACCCCTAACTCTTAACCTTAACCCTAAGCGTTAACTCTCACGCTAACCTTTAATCCTAACCCTAATCCTAATCTTCAACCCTAACCCTAACACTTCACCCTAACCCTGTACCTAACCCTAACCCCTCATCTTAACCCTAACCGTAAACCTCAACCCTAAACCAAAGTGTAACTGTTAAACCTAAGAGTAACCTTTAACCCTAACCCTAATCCCTAACCCTAAGCCCTCACCCTAACACTAAACTTCATCCTTAACCCTAACCAGAATCCTAACCCTAAATCTAATTCTCAGACTTCTTGCTTTCTTAGAGTTTAGGAAGACTGCAATCCTCCCATGAGATGCGTGAAAGGAGGCTCTACCACTGTGTCCTGCATGAAACCCACGGGCCCATACCCAGAGTATGATAGAGTGGGTTCCCGGGTACAATCCCAGCCCCCTAAACTCCCCCCGCCCGCCTAATGCAGACAGGGCCCGTGCGCTAAGCATAAACAATACCTTTAACAGATAACCCTAACCCTGAACATAACACCCAACCCTGTTCCTATTTCTCCCCTTAACACGTAAACCTCACCGTGCGCCTAACTTTAACCTCTTATCCTAACGTGAATGCATAACCCATTTCCTGAGAACAACCCCTATCCCATAATTCTAACCCTATCTCCTAGTCATCACTGTGACACCTAATCCCTAACCCTAATTCTAAACCGCTAACCCTAACCGTAACCCTACCTACAACCCTAACACTGACAGTAACCCTTACTTGTAACCCCAACGCTATGCCTAACAAAAACCCTAACCCTTGACCCTAACCCTTCACCCTAACCCCTAAGCCTTACCCTAACCCTTAACCCTAATCCTAATCCTAAACATTAAACGTAACCCTAGCTCTTAAAGCTAACCCTAAACCTTACCCTCACGACTAGACCTAACGCTGACACTAACCTAACACCTAACCCTATCCAGAACCCCTAAAGCTAACCCTGAACCCTATCCCTTACCCTAGCAGTAAACTTTAACCCTAAACCTAAGCCCAACCCGTAACCCTAATCCTATCCTTTTACCCTAAACCTAACCCATAAACCTCACCCTAACTCTAACCCCAATCCTAATTCTAACCATACCCCTTCATAAAACACTAACTCCTAACCGCTAACCCTAACACTAACCAAAAACCCTAATCACTAATCCCTAACCCTAACGCTTAACCTTTACCCTAACTGTTAACCCTCACCCTAAATCTTAACACTGACCCTAACCTTAACCTTTAACTCTAAGCCTAACCCTTAACCCTACAGTAAGGAAGACCCTTAATGCTAATGGGATCCCTTATCCAAAACCCTAACACTACAGCTAAAAATAACCCTAACCTTTGATCCTTAAACCTAACCCCTAACACTTACTTTAACCCCAAACCCTAACCCTAATCCTAAGCATTAAACCTAACCCTATCTCTTAACCCTAATGCTAGCCCTTTCCCTAACGCCTAGATCTAACCCTAAATCGAACCTACCGCCTAATCCTAACCTTAAGCCCTAATGCTAACTCTAACCCTGAACCCTAAACCTACCCGTAACCCTTAACACTAACCCTATCCGTGAACCTTAACCATGACCCTAACCATTACCCGCACCCAAGCATTTAACCCTGACCCTACCCCTAATCCTTAATGATAACCCTAACACTAAACCCACACCCTATGCCCAACAATTAACCCTAATCCTGTCCCTTAACCCTAACCCTAATGCTAACCCCTAAACGTAACCCTCACCGTGACCAGTAAACCTAACCCTAACCTCTAACACAAACCATAGCACATAACTCTAACCCTAAAACGAACCCTAAACGTAACCCTAACCCCTAACTCTTAAGCTTAACCCTAAGCGTTAACTCTCACGCTAACCTTTAATCCTAACCCTAATCCTAATCTCAACCCTAAACCTAACACTTAACCCTAACCCTGTACCAAACCCTAAACACTCATCTTAACCCTAACCGTAAACTTCAACCCTAAAAAAAAGTGGAACCGTTAAACCTAAGAGTAACCTTTAACCCTAACCCTAAGCCCTAACCCTAAGCCCTCACCCTAACACTAAACTTCATCCTTAACCCTAACCATAATCCTAACCCTAAATCCAATTCTCAGACTTCTTGCTTTCTTAGAGTTTAGAAAGCCTGCAATCCTCCCATGCCATGCGTGAAAGGAGGCTCTACCACTGTGTCCTGCATGAAACCCACGGGCCCATACCCAGAGTATGATAGAGTGGGTTCCCGGGTACAATCCCAGCCCCCTAAACTCCCCCCGCCCGCCTAATGCAGACAGGGCCCATGCGCTAAGCATAAACAATACCTTTAACAGATAACCCTAACCCTGAACATAACACCCAACCCTGTTCCTATTTCTCCCCTTAACACGTAAACCTCACCGTGCGCCTAACTTTAACCTCTTATCCTAACGTTAATGCATAACCCATTTCCTGAGAACAACCCCTATCCCATAATTCTAACCCTATCTCCTAGTCATCACTGTGACACCTAATCCCTAACCCTAATTCTAAACCGCTAACCCTAACCGTAACCCTACCTACAACCCTAACACTGACAGTAACCCTTACTTCTAACCCCAACGCTATGCCTAACAAAAACCCTAACCCTTGACCCTAACCCTTCACCCTCACCCCTAAGCCTTACCCTAACCCTTAACCCTAATCCTAATCCTAACCATTAAACCTAACCCTAGCTCTTAAACTAACCCTAAACCTTACCCTCACGACTAGACCTAACCCTGACACTAACCTAACACCTAACCCTAACCAGAACCCCTAAAGCTAACCCTGAACCCTATCCCTAACCCTAGCAGTAAACGTTAACCCTAAACCTAAGCCCAACCCGTAACCCTAATCCTATCCTTTTACCCTAAAACTAACCCCTAAACTTAACCCCTATACCTCACCCTAACTCTAACCCCAATCCTAATTCTAACCATACCCCTTCATAAAACACTAACTCCTAACCGCTAACCCTAACACTAACCAAAAACCCTAATCACAAATCCCTAACCCTAACGCTTAACCTTTACCCTAACCGTTAACCCTCACCCTAAATCTTAACACTGACCCTAACCTTAACCTTTAACTCTAAGCCTAACCCTTAACCCTACAGTAAGGAAGACCCTTAATGCTAATGGGATCACTTATCCCTAACCCTAACACTACAGCTAAAAATAACCCTAACCTTTGATCCTTAAACCTAACCCCTAACACTTACTTTAACCCCAAACCCTAACCCTAATCCTAAGCATTAAACCTAACCCTATCTCTTAACCCTAACGCTAGCCCTTATCCTAACGCCTAGATCTAACCCTAAATCGAACCTACCGCCTAATCCTAACCTTAAGCCCTAATGCTAACTCTAACCCTGAACCCTAAACCTACCCGTAACCCTTAACACTAACCCTATCCGTGAACCTTAACCCTGACCCTAACCATTACCCGCACCCAAGAATTTAATCCTGACCCTACCCCTAATCCTTAATGATAACCCTAACACTAAACCCTCACCCTACGCCCAACACTAAACCCTAATCCTATCCCTTAACCCTAACCCTAATGCTAACCCCTAAACGTAACCCTCACCGTGACCAGTAAACCTAACCCTAACCTCTAACACAAACCATAGCACATAACTCTAATCCTAAAACGAAGCCTAAACCTAACCCTAACCCCTAACTCTTAACCTTAACCCTAAGCGTTAACTCTCACGCTAACCTTTAATCCTAACCCTAATCCTAATCTTCAACCCTAAACCTAACACTTAACCCTAACCCTGTACCAAACCCTAACCCCTCATCTTAACCCTAACCGTAAACCTCAATCCTAAACCAAAGTGTAAACGTTAAACCTAAGAGTAACCTTTAACCCTAACCCTAAGCCCTAACCCTAAGCCCTCACCCTAACACTAAAATTCATCCTTAACCCTAACCAGAATCCTAACCCTAAATCTAATTCTCAGACTTCTTACTTTCTTAGAGTTTAGAAAGCCTGCAATCCTCCCATGCCATGCGTGAAAGGAGGCTCTACCACTGTGTCCTGCATGAAACCCACGGGCCCATACCAAGAGTATGATAGAGTGGGTTCCCGGGTACAATCCCAGCCCCCTAAACTCCCCCCGCCCGCCTAATGCAGACAGGGCCCGTGCGCTAAGCATAAACAAAACCTTTAACAGATAACCCTAACCCTGAACATAACACCCAACCCTGTTCCTATTTCTCCCCTTAACACGTAAACCTCACCGTGCGCCTAACTTTAACCTCTTATCCTAACGTTAATGCATAACCCATTTCCTGAGAACAACCCCTATCCCATAATTCTAACCCTATCTCCTAGTGGTCACTGTGACACCTAATCCCTAACCCTAATTTTAAACCGCTAACCCTAACCGTAACCCTACCTACAACCGTAACACTGACAGTAACCCTTACTTCTAACCCCAACGCTATGCCTAACAAAAACCCTAACCCTGCACCCTAACCCCTAAGCCTTACCCTAACCCTTAACCCTAATCCTAATCCTAACCATTAAACCTAACCCTAGCTCTTAAAGATAACCCTGAACATTGCCCTCACGACTAGACCTAACCCTGACACTAACCTAACACCTAACCCTAAGCAGAACCCCTAAAGCTAAGCCTGAACCCTATCCCTAACCCTAGCAGTAAACTTTAACCCTAAACCTAAGCCCAACCCGTAACCCTAATCCTATCCTTTTACCCTAAAACTAACCCCTAAACCTAACCCCTATACCTCACCCTAACTCTAACCCCAATCCTAATTCTAACCATACCCCTTCATAAAACACTAACTCCTAACCGCTAACCCTAACACTAACCAAAAACCCTAATCACTAATCCCTAACCCTAACGCTTAACCTTTACCCTAACCGTTAACCCTCACCCTAAATCTTAACACTGACCCTAACCTTAACCTTTAACTCTAAGCCTAACCCTTAACCCTACAGTAAGGAAGACCCTTAATGCTAATGGGATCCCTTTTCCGTAACCCTAACACTACAGCTAAAAATAACAGTAACCTTTCATCCTTAAACCTAACCCCTAACACTTTCTTTAACCCCAAACCCTAACCCTAATCCTAAGCATTAAACCTAACCCTATCTCTTAACCCTAACGCTAGCCCTTACCCGAACGCCTAGATCTAACCCTAAATCGAACCTACCGCCTAATCCTAACCTTAAGCCCTAATGCTAACTCTAACCCTGAACCCTAAACCTACCCGTAACCCTTAACACTAACCCTATCCGTGAACCTTAACCCTGACCCTAACCATTACCCGCACCCAGGCATTTAACCCTGACCCTACCCCTAGTCCTTAATGATAACCCTTACACTAAACCCTAACCATAAGGCCAACACTTAACCGTAATCCTATCCCTTAACCCTAACCCTAACCCTAACCCTAATGCTAACCCCTAAATGTAACCCTAACCGTCAACAGTAAACCTAACCCTAACCTCTAACACAAACCATAGCACATAACTCTAACCCTAAAACTAACCCTAACCCTAAACCTAACCCTAAACCCTAACTCTTAACCTTAACCCTAAGCGTTAACTCTCACGCTATCCTATAATCCTAACCCTAATCCTAATCTTCAACCCTAAACCTTACACTTAACCCTAACCCTGTACCAAACCCTAACCCCTCATCTTAACCCTAACCGTAAACCTCAACCCTAAACCAAAGTGTAACCGTTAAACCTAAGACTAACCTTTAACCCTAACCCTAATCCCTAACCCGAATCCCTCACCCTAACACTAAACTTCATCCTTAACCCTAACCAGAATCCTAACCCTAAATCTAATTCTCAGACTTCTTGCTTTCTTAGAGTTTAGAAAGCCTGCAATCCTCCCATGCCATGCATGAAAGGAGGCTCTACCACTGTGTCCTGTATGAAACCCACGGACCCATACCCAGAGTATGATAGAGTGGGTTCCCGGGTACAATCCCAGCCCCCAAAAGTCCCCCCGGCCAGCCTAATGCAGACAGGGCCCGTGCGCTAAGCATAAACAATACCTTTAACAGATAACCCTAACCCTGAACATAACACCCAACCCTGTTCCTATTTCTCCCCTTAACACGTAAACTTCACCATGCGCCTAACTTTAACCTCTTATCCTAACGTTAATGCATAACCCATTTCCTGAGAACAACCCCTATCCCATAATTCTAACCCTATCTCCTAGTCATCACTGTGACACCTAATCCCTAACCCTAATTCCAAACCGCTAACCCTAACCGTAACCCTACCTGCAACCCTAACACTGACAGTAACCCTTACTTCTAACCCCAACGCTATGCCTAACAAAAACCCTAACCCTTGACCCTAACCCTTCACCCTAACCCCTAAGCCTTACCCTAACCCTTAACCCTAATCCTAATCCTAACCATTAAACCTAACCCTAGCTCTTAAACTAACCCTAAACCTTACCCTCACGACTAGACCTAACCCTGACACTAACCTAACACCTAACCCTAACCAGAACCCCTAAAGCTAACCCTGAACCCTATCCCTAACCCTAGCAGTAAACGTTAACCCTAAACCTAAGCCCAACCCGTAACCCTAATCCTATCCTTTTACCCTAAAACTAACCCCTAAACTTAACCCCTATACCTCACCCTAACTCTAACCCCAATCCTAATTCTAACCATACCCCTTCGTAAAACACTAACTCCTAACCGCTAACCCTAACACTAACCAAAAACCCTAATCACAAATCCCTAACCCTAACGCTTAACCTTTACCCTAACCGTTAACCCTCACCCTAAATCTTAACACTGACCCTAACCTTAACCTTTAACTCTAAGCCTAACCCTTAACCCTACAGTAAGGAAGACCCTTAATGCTAATGGGATCACTTATCCCTAACACTAACACTACAGCTAAAAATAACCCTAACCTTTGATCCTTAAACCTAACCCCTAACACTTACTTTAACCCCAAACCCTAACCCTAATCCTAAGCATTAAACCTAACCCTATCTCTTAACCCTAACGCTAGCCCTTATCCTAACGCCTAGATCTAACCCTAAATCGAACCTACCGCCTAATCCTAACCTTAAGCCCTAATGCTAACTCTAACCCTGAACCCTAAACCTACCCGTAACCCTTAACACTAACCCTATCCGTGAACCTTAACCCTGACCCTAACCATTACCCGCACCCAAGAATTTAATCCTGACCCTACCCCTAATCCTTAATGATAACCCTAACACTAAACCCTCACCCTACGCCCAACACTTAACCCTAATCCTATCCCTTAACCCTAACCCTAATGCTAACCCCTAAACGTAACCCTCACCGTGACCAGTAAACCTAACCCTAACCTCTAACACAAATCATAGCACATAACTCTAATCCTAAAACGAAGCCTAAACCTAACCCTAACCCCTAACTCTTAACCTTAACCCTAAGCGTTAACTCTCACGCTAACCTTTAATCCTAACCCTAATCCTAATCTTCAACCCTAAACCTAACACTTAACCCTAACCCTGTACCAAACCCTAACCCCTCATCTTAACCCTAACCGTAAACCTCAACCCTAAACCAAAGTGTAAACGTTAAACCTAAGAGTAACCTTTAACCCTAACCCTAAGCCCTAACCCTAAGCCCTCACCCTAACACTAAAATTCATCCTTAACCCTAACCAGAATCCTAACCCTAAATCTAATTCTCAGACTTCTTACTTTCTTAGAGTTTAGAAAGCCTGCAATCCTCCCATGCCATGCGTGAAAGGAGGCTCTACCACTGTGTCCTGCATGAAACCCACGGGCCCATACCCAGAGTATGATAGAGTGGGTTCCCGGGTACAATCCCAGCCCCCTAAACTCCCCCCGCCCGCCTAATGCAGACAGGGCCCGTGCGCTAAGCATAAACAAAACCTTTAACAGATAACCCTAACCCTGAACATAACACCCAACCCTGTTCCTATTTCTCCCCTTAACACGTAAACCTCACCGTGCGCCTAACTTTAACCTCTTATCCTAACGTTAATGCATAACCCATTTCCTGAGAACAACCCCTATCCCATAATTCTAACCCTATCTCCTAGTGGTCACTGTGACACCTAATCCCTAACCCTAATTTTAAACCGCTAACCCTAACCGTAACCCTACCTACAACCGTAACACTGACAGTAACCCTTACTTCTAACCCCAACGCTATGCCTAACAAAAACCCTAACCCTGCACCCTAACCCCTAAGCCTTACCCTAACCCTTAACCCTAATCCTAATCCTAACCATTAAACCTAACCCTAGCTCTTAAAGATAACCCTGAACATTGCCCTCACGACTAGACCTAACCCTGACACTAACCTAACACCTAACCCTAAGCAGAACCCCTAAAGCTAAGCCTGAACCCTATCCCTAACCCTAGCAGTAAACTTTAACCCTAAACCTAAGCCCAACCCGTAACCCTAATCCTATCCTTTTACCCTAAAACTAACCCCTAAACCTAACCCCTATACCTCACCCTAACTCTAACCCCAATCCTAATTCTAACCATACCCCTTCATAAAACACTAACTCCTAACCGCTAACCCTAACACTAACCAAAAACCCTAATCACTAATCCCTAACCCTAACGCTTAACCTTTACCCTAACCGTTAACCCTCACCCTAAATCTTAACACTGACCCTAACCTTAACCTTTAACTCTAAGCCTAACCCTTAACCCTACAGTAAGGAAGACCCTTAATGCTAATGGGATCCCTTTTCCGTAACCCTAACACTACAGCTAAAAATAACAGTAACCTTTCATCCTTAAACCTAACCCCTAACACTTACTTTAACCCCAAACCCTAACCCTAATCCTAAGCATTAAACCTAACCCTATCTCTTAACCCTAACGCTAGCCCTTACCCGAACGCCTAGATCTAACCCTAAATCGAACCTACCGCCTAATCCTAACCTTAAGCCCTAATGCTAACTCTAACCCTGAACCCTAAACCTACCCGTAACCCTTAACACTAACCCTATCCGTGAACCTTAACCCTGACCCTAACCATTACCCGCACCCAGGCATTTAACCCTGACCCTACCCCTAGTCCTTAATGATAACCCTAACACTAAACCCTAACCCTAAGGCCTACACTTAACCGTAATCCTATCCCTTAACCCTAACCCTAACCCTAACCCTAATGCTAACCCCTAAATGTAACCCTAACCGTCAACAGTAAACCTAACCCTAACCTCTAACACAAACCATAGCACATAACTCTAACCCTAAAACTAACCCTAACCCTAAACCTAACCCTAAACCCTAACTCTTAACCTTAACCCTAAGCGTTAACTCTCACGCTATCCCATAATCCTAACCCTAATCCTAATCTTCAACCCTAAACCTTACACTTAACCCTAACACTGTACCAAACCCTAACCCCTAATCTTAACCCTAACCGTAAACCTCAACCCTAAACCAAAGTGTAACCGTTAAACCTAAGAGTAACCTTTAACCCTAACCCTAATCCCTAACCCTAATCCCTCACCCTAACACTAAACTTCATCCTTAACCCTAACCAGAATCCTAACCCTAAATCTAATTCTCAGACTTCTTGCTTTCTTAGAGTTTAGAAAGCCTGCTATCCTCCCATGCCATGCATGAAAGGAGGCTCTACCACTGTGTCCTGTATGAAACCCACGGACCCATACCCAGAGTATGATAGAGTGGGTTCCCGGGTACAATCCCAGCCCCCAAAAGTCCCCCCGGCCCGCCTAATGCAGACAGGGCCCGTGCGCTAAGCATAAACAATACCTTTAACAGATAACCCTAACCCTGAACATAACACCCAACCCTGTTCCTATTTCTCCCCTTAACACGTAAACTTCACCGTGCGCCTAACTTTAACCTCTTATCCTAACGTTAATGCATAACCCATTTCCTGAGAACAACCCCTATCCCATAATTCTAACCCTATCTCCTAGTCATCACTGTGACACCTAATCCCTAACCCTAATTCCAAACCGCTAACCCTAACCGTAACCCTACCTGCAACCCTAACACTGACAGTAACCCTTACTTCTAACCCCAACGCTATGCCTAACAAAAACCCTAACCCTTGACCCTAACCCTTCACCCTCACCCCTAAGCCTTACCCTAACCCTTAACCCTAATCCTAATCCTAACCATTAAACCTAACCCTAGCTCTTAAAGCTAACCCTAAACCTTACCCTCACGACTAGACCTAATGCTGACAATAACCTAACACCTAACCCTAACCAGAACCCCTAAAGCTAACCCTGAACCCTATCCCTAACCCTAGCAGTAAACGTTAACCCTAAACCTAAGCCCAACCCGTAACCCTAATCCTATCCTTTTACCCTAAAACTAACCCCTAAACCTAACCCTTATGCCTCACCCTAACTCTAACCCCAATCCTAATTCTAACCATACCCCTTCATAAAACACTAACTCCTAACCGCTAACCC